>NC_052037.1:732454-799954 GCF_015832195.1 Motacilla alba alba
TGTGCCAGAAAGGATGGGCTGATGGATTTTAGCATCATTGTCCTCACTCTTCCCAGTCCACTTCACCTTTTGGTGAATTGATTTGGAAATTCCTGCTCTCCTCCCTGTGAAACCTTCACTGCGGAACCCCCTGGCAAGGCTTGGAGATCTCAGTTGCTGCAGCAGGGAATTATCAAAGGGGCTACTGGACAATTTGGCTGTTGAATTCCAACCACCAAATCCACCTCAAATCTATGGAATTTCTCCCCAGTGGCCGCTGGAGTAGCTACTGACCCAAATAATTGACTCTGGAAAGGTTCTGACAATCCTACACCAGGAAATTCCTGATTTCCCAGCTCTTCCTGTGGAGAACTCCTCATGGATGGGGATTTCCAGGTGTTATTTCCAGGGATTTCAGAGCTGGGAACCTCCTGTTCATCAGAGAGAGAAAAGGGCCTGGAATAAAGACTGAAAATTGCTCAGATCTTTTCCAAAGAAAAATTTCCACTCAGAAATGCTTGCCAAGGTCTGGACTGGGGGTAGCAAATATCTCCTGGAGCTGCAGGATGAAGGCTGGCTAATTAACCGCACTTAATTGCTGGCTGGGAGAATTGTGGGTACAGAAATGCAATTAAAGAGTCCAACTCACAGAAACGGTGGATTTTTCCCTCTGGGGCAGGTAGGATTTCGGGATCACTCTTGGAATAGCAGTGAGCAGTGAACAATAAGTGGGGGGAGGCAGGGAAATCAAGGCAGGAAGCTTTGGAGAATGCTCTGCTTCCAAAAATAGCCCCGAGGTTGGGTTATTTTAGGGTACAGAGCCACCAGGCAGCAAAATCTGCACAATCATCCCCTCCAGCCAGTGCCAGAGTCAGCGGCTTCCCGGGAGTTAAAGTGCAAATTTGGGCAAGGATGCGAGGAATGCCGAGCTGGGAAGCAGGGAAAGGCCCTGATCCAGGCACAAAATCCCATTTCAATATCCCGAGGGACAGCGGGAACAGCCCGGGGCAGCTCCAAACCCTGGGAACAGCCTGGGGCAGCTCCAAACCCCCCGAGAATATCCTGGGGCAGCTCCAAACCCCTGGGAACAGTGTGGGGCAGCTCCAAACCCCCCGGGAATATTCTGGGGCAACTCTGATCCCCCAGGAATGTCCTGGGGCAACTCCAAACCCCCAGGGAAAATCCTGGGACAGTTCCAAACCCCTGGGAACAGCCTGGGACAGCTCTGATCCCCCAGGAATGGCCTGGGGCAGCTCTGATCCCTGGGGATCCTCCCTGCCTGGAGTGTTGTGTTCTGCCCCATCGGTGCCCAGAGGGATTTGAGTGAAATCGGGGTTAAATCAGCCCTTTTCTATCCAAGCTGCCAAACCTCCTGGAACCCTTTGGTTTTCCAGAGGCTAAAGGAATAAAATGAAAAGAATAAAATTCAGGCTTGAAACCACCTGTGATGGATTTTTAGGGATAGGATTCACGCAGGGATTTTCAGGAGCACCAGGAGGGAATCAGCAGCCCGAGAGCCTGGGATAACTGGGATGGGCTGGAGGACACAGCTTGGGGTTCCGTGGATCATGGACAAACACGTTCCAGTGGCTGCTCCAAAGGATTTGTCCTGTTCCTGCCTTCCCATTTCCCCTGGGAGCCTTTTAGGCTCAGCTCCCTCACTGGAGCTGTGAGCAGATGTCTGGGTTTGAACAGACAGGTGTCTGCTCAGGAGGGCAGGAGCCTCCCCTGAAATGGAGAATGCAAACCCCTCCCTGTGCATTGTTATCGTTTTGAAATTAAGGGGCTCTCAGGCAAAGATGTGGGAGCAGGAATGACAGTTCTTTACTAGGAAAATTAAAAATACAAATGCAATAGTACAGAAAAAAGAAAACAAACCACTGCCAGAGTCAGAACATGCCCTGACTCCCTGTGTGTCAGGCTGGTGGCAGCAGTGCCATTCCATGGTGGCTCAGCCCTCCTGCAGGGCCAGCTGTGCTTCTGCTGGAGCAGGGATCCTGCACAAGGCTGGAGTTTTCCTCTGCAGCTCCAGGGCTGCTGGAGATGGGCCTGGAATTCCTCTGGGAATGCAGGGGAGGGGAAAGCTGCTCCTCTGGGAATGCAGGGGAGGAGAAAGCTGCTCCTCTGGGAATGCAGGGCAGGAGAAAGCTGCTCCTTTGGGAATGCAGTGAGGAGAAAGCTGCTCCTCTGGGAATGCAGTGGCAATGGCTGCTGTGGTGTCCCAAAGCTCAGATTGTATCCAGGTAGGAATGCTTGGCTCCTGCCCTGGGCGGAGCATCTCCCATGGGATGATGGAATTTTATCAGCCATGCAGGGACACTCACTGGCCATGGACAGAGGATAATTAATAATTAATGTTCCATGAACAGAAGATAATTAATAATTAATGGCCCATGAACAGCAGAGATCTCCTGGAGGGAGGATTGGCTGTGGAAGAGATAAAGAAAAACGGCCCAATGAACAGCAGAGAACTGCCCCACCTCGGACAGATGGGAATAGAACACACACCACCAGCTACAGCTTTCAACCTGAGACAGCAGAGCAGCACTTGTCCCCTGTCCCCTGTCCCTTGTTGCGCATCCCTTGCCCCTTGTTCCATATCTGTTCCTTGTATGGTGCCCCGAGTTCCTTGTCCCTTGTCCCATATCCCATGTCCCATGTCCCTTGTCCTGTGTCCCGTGTCCCCTGTCCCATGTCCCATATCTCATGTCCCATGTCCCTTGTCCCTTGTCCCATGTCCCCTGTCCCATGTCCCGTGTCCCCTGTCCCCTGTCCCGTGTCGCCTGTCCCGTGTCCCGTGTCCCCTGTCCCATGTCCCCTGTCCCCTGTCCCGTGTCCTGTGTCCCCTGTCCCGTGTCCTGTGTCCCGTGTCCCATGTCCCGTGTCCCATGTCCCATGTCCTGTGTCCCCTGTCCCTCGTCCCGTGTCCCCTGTCCCGTGCCCCTTCTCCCCTGTCCCGTGTCCCTTCTCCCCTGTCCCGTGTCCCTTCTCCCATATCCCCTGTCCCCTGTCCCTTGTCCCTGCCACACATCTTTGCCTCCAAAGGCAGCCTCAGCTCCAGGCAGCCCCTATCCCTCCCCAATTTACCTGCATGGGAAAAGGCTCCTGGGTCGGGATGTTGGGGGGTGGAGCCCAGCAGTTCACACCTAAAACCACCTGAAACCATGGCACAGGTGTGCCCGGCACCATGGAATGCTGCAAAATCTGTGGCATTACATCCCCTGGCTGCCCCCTCCCTGGTTTTTATGGGCTCACCCCCACAGGGCCAGAGGATCGCCAGGAATTCCCTCGGTTATCCCTCCCTCCTCAGAAAACACCTCTCACCCTCCCTTCCCCGAGTCATTAAACACAAGTTTATAACGAAATAAATCAAATAAGAGTTTCCCCAGAACGGTTATGGTGGGAAAGAAGAAGCTCTGGACCAGGCTGGGAATTTCTGGGTGAGAAAAGCCCTAAATCCAATTTTCCCTGCACTTTCTGATGGAGCTGCCTTGAAGCCTCTTTGGGATGTGTGAGAGTGCAGACATTTGTCTGACACATTCCTGGTGAACAAAGCACACCAAGCTGGAACTCGAGCTATGTGCAAGGCTATTTATGTTTGTCCCTTCGCAAGTTGTTCCTTTCAGGTGAGTTTCCTCTTTAAGAAACCTCGATTTTAGGTGCCTGCAAGAAAATTCCCAACTCCCCAAAAAGCCGCTCAGTTCCCAGGTTCTGCTGGATAAATCCAGCCCTTCTCAAAGATTAACCTGAAAATGCATCTTCAATGGATTTTGCCTCCAAGAGCTCATTTGTTTAACCAAAAAAGGCCTGAGCTGCTTTGAGATTTCCAGGAAATCGAGGCATTCAGAACCTCAAAATTAATCTCCCAAGCACAATCCCCTCCTAATTAAGAGATTACAGAAATGCACATGAAGCAGCTGCTGACACACCACTCTCAGCTATGGGATATGGGCAGCACAAGTTCCTGCTGAACACACAGGAAAATGGGATTTGCCTGACTTTCAGGGGAAAAAGCTTCAGTTTCAGTTCCGTTTTTCCCTTCAGTTTCGCTTCAGTTTTCCCTTTTTAGTCTGAAGAGGTAAACCCAACACAAGCTAATCTCAACCACCCAGTGGAAAATTGGGGTGAACACAGGGGATTTTCACCCTCCGTCCCTCAATTTACTCCATCAGTGACATCCCCCAAACTTTTTCCAAGGGGAAGTGTCTGTCCTGGATGGACAGCTCCATTGGGAATAGGACACAGATCCAGGACAGGCAGCCTGAACCCAGCAAGTGGATCCAAATCCTTTCCAGAGGGGTCACCACAACCTCAGAGCCTCATTCCTGGTCCTTTCCATTTCATTGCTGCATCCCAGCCCTTCCAGAGTAGGAACAACTCTTTGGGATCCCAGTTCTGCTCTGCTTCCCCCCACACCCTCGTGGTGATGCCTGAGGGTTTCAGCTTTTCTATTTCCATCTCTCTGTAGCCCTGCAGTTCTTTAGTGCATAACTCTGAGCTCCACACCCAGTGGGAGCTGCTGCTCCCCCATTTGGGGCAGACACAACAATTCCTCTCCAGGCCTGGCAGCCAAGGACACCTCCCTGCCCCAGGGCCCAGAGATGGGAACCAAAGGGAGTCGGGGGAGCAAACTTGGGGTCAATGACTTCATGACCTGGAGCTGTAACTGGAAGATGAACCCCAACATGCAAATGGACCAAACTTATCAAAGAGTGAAACCCGGGGCCCATCATCCATTTTGGGCGCAGCCCCTGGGGGCTTGGTCTGCCCTAAATGTACCTGAGGGCCCTTCAACAAATAGAAATGCTTTTTATTCCCTTAATTTTGTCTGGCCTCTGTTTCCAGGCAGCCCCAAAAGCCATCAGGGGCAGCTCTGTGGAGCTCCAGCTGCCTCAGCTGTATCAGCCCCATGGGTGATGTGATAACAGCCTGGGGGTCTTTGCTCTCAGACATTCTCCTCTTGGAGCAGCTTTCCCAGAGCGGCTGTGGCTGCCCGTGTGATGCCTCGGGGAGGCTGAGCTGGAGCAGAGGCTGGGCAGAGCTAAAGAATAGAGCAGGGATTTATGGAAAGGATGTCCATGGATGCACCTAGGGCAGCACAAGAGCCCAGCCGGGGCTGCTCCCAAAATGAACCAAAATGGTCCCAAAATGAACCAAACTGGTCCCAAAATGGATGAGGTCATGGGGTCTCTCACTTTTGTAGGTTTTGGTCCATCAGCACATTGGAGTTAATTGTCCAATTCCAGCTTTAGGTTATGAAGTCCCATCCTCCTGGTTTTTCTCTTTTCAGCCCATGTTGTTTGTGCTCTTGGGCCTGAGATTTGCTCCTGAGTGCCCAGCTGAAGAAGGAATTGTTTTGTCTCCCTGCTCTGTGCAGAGAGCTCAGCATCCCCTACTATGAAGCCCAGACCCACACACCAAAGCAGCACAGAATCTAAAAACAGAAAAGCTCAAAGCTGAGGCATCACCTGGATCCCTGGAAATGTTGGATGGAGCTTGGAGTACCCTGGGATAGTGGCAAGTATCTCTGCCCATGGCATGGGCGGCACTGGATGGGGTTTAAAATCCCTTCCAACCTAACCCATTCCAGGATCCTGTGATAGGACCAACCCCTCCCAGCAGCACTTCTGTCCCAAAGCAGCCAAAATCCTGTCCTGTGTCAGCAGAGCGATGGGGAGCCACAGGCCACTGCTCCAGTTCAAAGCCTTTCCTGGGAGCAGGGCCAGGAACATCCCAAATTGAAAGCGCACACTTGATATGAGCACCCCGATCAGCTCCAGCTCCAGCTCTGCACATCTTGGCTGGTTAAAATAATAAAATCTGTCAGAGAGTCCGTGGGGCTCCTTCCTGAGGGCCCAGTTCAGCAGGTCACTCACCCCGGGTGTGCTCAGCTCCGGTGTCATTGCAATAACAGAACCCTGGAATGGTTTGTGTTGGAAGGGACTTAAAAACTCAGCCAGTCCCACCCCTGCCATGGCAGGGACACCTCCCACTGTCCCAGGGTGCTCCGAGCTGGCCTTGGACACTTCCAGGGATGGAGCAGCCACAGCTCCTCTGGGAATTCCATCCCAGCCCCTCCCCACCCTCCCAGGGAGGATTTCCTTCCCAATATTCCACCTAATCCTGTTCTCTTACTCCACAAAACAGAGATTATCAAGCAGGGCCTCGGTCCAGACTGTGCCCCCAGCACCTGGGAGTCCGGGAGGGTGAGGGGGCCACCACAGAATTCCTAAAAATGCCAGGAAAGACACAAGAAGCTGTGGCTGCCCCATCCCCGGGAGTGCCCAAGGCCAGGTTGGAGTGGCTTGGAGCCACCTGGGACGGTGGGAGGTGTCCCTGCCATGGCAGGGGTGGGGTGGGATGAGCTCTGAGGTCCCTTCCAACCCAAACCGTTCCAGGACTTTCTGGAAGCTCCGCACGCAGCAGCCGGGGTTGAAGCTCCCCCCAGGGCGCTCCCCCCGCGGGGCACAGCAGCACCTCCAGCGGGGCTGAAGCGCCCTCCCCGTCCCGAACCCCAGCTCCGGGCAGGGATCGCCACGGGAGCGAGCCCGTTCCTCCCAATAGATGGCAGCAATGCCTGGAGGAGACCGGCCCGGCTCCAGCCCCGCTCCCGCCCGGCACAGGTGAGCCCCGGCCCCCGGAGCATCCCTGGGATGCAGCGAGGGCCGGGATGCGCTACCCGGAGCCTTTGGAGCATCCCTGGGATGCAGCGAAGGTTCGGATGCCCTGCCCACAGCCCTCGGAACACCCCCGGGATGCGCTGCCCGGCCTTGGAACATCCCTGGGATGCGCCGCCCGTGGCCTCTGGAGCATCCCCGGGATCGCAGCAGCCCCTCCTGGAGCTGCCCTCCTCCCTGCCCGGCTCTCCGTGCCCTGGAGCCCAGCTCCCTCCCCCGAGCCTCGCCTCGCTCGGTCCTGCCCGGAGCGGGAGCGGCGCTGGGTGTTCGTTCTCTGGGAACCACCCCAGCCCAGGAGAGGTTTGGTTTTGTTTGGTTTTGTTCCCCCGTGTCCCGAATCGAACCCCTCAGGACCTCATCACGCTTTTGGCAGCGGCCTAAGGAAGCAGGGATGAATCAAGTTATTGTATTTCCTGGATTTTCCCCTGCTGCCGGGGGCTGCGGGCCCGGTGAAATCCCAATCCCGCGTCTTCCACTCCTGCAGCTCTCCAAAAGTGTTTTTCCTTTGGAAAAGGCAGTTTTGCTGATGACTTTGAACGGTTTAAAGCCCAGAATGGTTAAATCCCCGCAGAAGGAGCAGGAGAAAGGGGAGATGGGAGGAGTTCAGACGTGTTGAGAGCCAGGAAACCGGGAAAAGAAAAAAAAACCAGCAAGAAGTGCCCTTCCAAATCCAGGCCTCCTACTTTGTGAACACATTTAAGTAATGTTAATTGCAGTGCACCGCGGGATAAAGAGGCATTTGTAATTGATTCATCTATGTTTGCCATTTCCTAATTAAAGAGAAAAGAAACCCTAATTATCCCGCTCTGTCCCAGTCATTAGGGAATGAGCAATCTCCCTCCTCACACTGGGCTCCCCTTTTCTCCCCTGTTACATAAACCCTCGGCACACAGAGGGCCGGGCTCTGCTCCTCAGGCACGGCCAGGGCCGGGCCCAGCAGCCCCCGGTGGGAGCAGAGCTCAGCCCCAGCCCCAAACCCTGCACAGGTCACTGGGGGAGCTTTCCCAGCACCCCCTGAAAAACAGGAATGGTGAAAAAAGGTGAATTTTGGGGTTTAATGATGTCACTGTGCAACGGGGCTGGTTGGTTGAAAAGGAAACAAGGAGGAGATGGGAAAAGATAAAAAATCCATGTCAGGTAAAAGAGACAACACCTGAGCTGCGCTGGTTCCTTCAGCCCCACCTGAAGGACAGAGGAGGCAGAGGAGGATTCCTGTCCCCAGCTGCGCCCTGGGGCTGGGCTCAGCCCTGGCTCTGCTGCAGCTCCAGACCCTCTCCAGAAGGACAAAGATCCACCCTGACCTTCGGGACTGTCAGTTTCCCTGGGCCGGGATTGAAGGCCCTGGAGGTGATAGCTCATGTTTGGACTCCAGTGTTTATTATTTCTTTCTATTATCAGTGAAACAGCCTCACGACCATGAGTTCAGCAGCCTTTCATTAGCACGGCACAAAATGGCCAACAATTTCTCGTTACAAGGTCTTTCAAGGCTAAACTATCCAATTAAGAACTGACACCTAGATTATTTCCCCTTTTAACCCAATAACTGATCCCTGGAAGCACGCAATGCAGACTTTTCTGCCCAGTTACAAAATGCCACCCAAACCCATGAAGAAGAAGAAGGAAGAAGAAGAGGAAGGAAGAAGTGTCTTGGTTTGCAAAGCCAGGTGTCTGCTAAGGATGGCAGGAGCCTCCCCTGAAATGGAAAATGTAAACCCCCCATCCAAATTGCAATAAATTTGAAATTAAGGGGCTCTCAGGCCAAAAATATGGGAGCAGGAAATAACAGTTCTTTACAAGGGAAGAAAATAAAAGGATGAAATAAACAATGCAGTGACCCAAAGCAGCAGTGCCAGAGTCAGAGCCTGACACCCTGTGGGTCAGGGGCTGGCAGCAGAGCCATTGGAATGGTGGCTCAGCCCTCCTGCAGTGCCAGGGGGGTTCAGCTGGAGCCGGGATCCTGGAGAAGGGTGGAGTCTCCCTCTGAAGCTCCAGGGGCAGAGGCAGCTGCTGTTCCTCTGGGAACCCAGTGCAGAGGCCGTGCTGGTGCTCCAGAATCCCGGATTATATCCAGGTGGGAATGCTTGGCTCCTCCCTCTGGGTAGAGCCTCTCCCAGGGGGATGCTGCAGTTCTTATCAGCCCCGCAGTGACACTCAATGGCCTCTTATCAGCAGATGTCCCCGCAGGGAGGAGTGGCTGTGGAGGAGATAAGGAAATGCCCACGGAACAGGAGACAGCTGCCGTGCAGATGGGAACAGGACACAATTTGCTCGGCAATCCAGGACAAGAAGAAACCCAGGATGTCACCCTGTGCCCTCCATCTCACTTCCATCCACAACACACTAAAATCCCAAAAGCTCAATTTCTCCCCAAGTGACGCACCCACACTGCTCTCCAGAATCTGTTTCACACTTTAGTGGATTCCAGTCTGTCTTGAAGTCTGGGAAACTTTCTCCACGAATGAGGGTCAGTCAGTGCTGCCCTGGGGGTCAGGGCACCCCAGAGCAGACAGAGAAATATTCCCGGTGCCCTGGGTTTCCACACGGGACTGCTCCTCATCCTCTGCCATTCCCTCTCCCCAGCCCAGACCCCTGCAAATCCCCTTTTCTTGGGAAGGCGCAGTGGACCTGGAGGAGGAGAAGTGAGAGAGGCCTGCAATGATGTTGGAGTGAGGCAGGGAATCCCGGAATGGTTTGGCTTGGAAAGGACCTTAAAACTCATCCCATTTACCCCTGCCAGGGCAGGGACACCTCCCACTGTCCCAGGGGGCTCCAGCCTGACCTGGACACTGCCAGGGATCCAGGGGCAGCCACAGCTCCTCTGGGAATTCCATCCCAGCCCCTCCCCTGTCTCACAGCCAGGAATCCTTCCCAAGATCCCACCCAAATCTCCCCTTTCCCAGTGGGAGCCATTCCCTGTGTCCCATCCCTCCATGCCTTGTCCCCAGCCCCTCTCCAGCTCTCCTGGAGCCCCTTCAGGTTCTGGAAGGGGCTCTGATCTCTCCCTGGATCCTTCCCCTCTCCAGGTGACTATTCCCAGCTCTCCTTGGAATTTCCCCTCTCCAGGTGACCATTCCCAGCTCTTCCTGGAATTTCCCCTCTCCAGGTGACCATTCCCAGCTCTCACTGGAATTTCCCCTCTCCAGGTGACCATTCCCAGCTCTCCATCCCGGCTCCCGAGGGGCTCCAGCCCCGGAGCAGCTCCAGGAGCAGCCGGGTCTCTGCTCACTCCGAGGTTGATATTTATAATAAAACTGTGCCAGACAAGCCCAGAGCTCAGTGAATTCATTCAGGGACATTCTCTGCAGGCAGAGCAGGCTCCCCTTTCCCCCCAGATGAGGCAGGAGGGAACATTTCCCTTTATCCCGGAGGCCGTGCCTGTGACAGGGCCCCAGCCGGGAAATCACACCCAGGAATGGGAGAACCACAGGGCCCCAATTTGCTCCAACACCCCTGGCACACGGGGCTGCACCTCACAGCAAAAATTCCCTCCAAAAAAAGCGAAACTGCACCACCCTGCACTGAAAAATGAGAGTTCAGGGCAGGTGAGGCCACTCCCGGATTTATTCCAGTGCCCAGTTCCTCTCCTGCTTCCTGCAAGGAGCAGCTGGGATCAGGATCAGCTGCTGGGAAGGGATGAAGCTGCTCACACCCCCAGAGCTGCTCTGGACATGGAACTTCTCCACTTTCCTTTTTTTTCATTTATTTTCTTTTTTCTTTTTTTTTTTTTTTTTAATAAAAGCTTTGAGAGGAAAAACATCACAATTAGACTTTTTATTGAGAGATATTGTTGAAGACACGTAGGAGGATTTTGAAGGAGAGCTTAGACTTGAATAAAGATAAAGAAAAGGCAGTTTTAAGCCAGGCAAGGGTTTCAAAAAGAACATCAAACTCTCCTGCTTCAAACTGAGAGTTGTTTTTAATGACGGGGTTGGGGTGTTATTTTCCACCAGGTGCCAACATCCTCCTCCTTCCCAGCACATCTGAGCTGGGAGAGGAAAGCTGTTCTCAATTCCACCTGGAATTGGTACCCCAGCCTCAACCCAGGCCCAAGGCTGTCACTGGCACCCCACAAACCCGACAGGACTGGCAGAGTGGGAGGGCTGGAAGGAAAACCTTCCAGGGGAGGTGAATAAAATGAGCTGAAATTTGGGTTCTGCCCCTTGGCTGAGGCAAATCCCCAAAAAATGAGACTTGAGAGAGCCCAGGGGTGCAGGGAGGAGACGAGGATGGGATCAGCAGTTTAATGCTAATTTCCCCCCATTTTTAGCAGGCAACCTGGATAACCCAGGGATCTGGGAGGTGTGAGCTGCTCTCCAAGGCCTGGCATTGCCGAGAAGATTCTTTTGGTGTTTATCACCAGATAAAGCCCAAAGTGGCCGATTCACACCCAGAACTTGTGAAGGTGCAGCTCTGCAGATCCAGACAGGTGGCTTTCATTTTAAGCACGAGTAATCCCCTAAATCCCAGACTTTTAGGAACCACTCATGCGCAGGATAAAGCACTCGCGGCTCAGTTAATTTCCCTGAGTTTCTGTTGGATTTTGCCTTTTTCTGACTCAGAGATGGGGCAACTGAGAGGCACTGTGAAAACTTTTATTCCATTTTCAGTCTCATGTGAAGGGTGAGACAATCCAGATGCTGTAATTCTTGCTATTACAAGCAGAAGTTCGCTATTTCCTAATTACAATACGAGTGTTCCTTGGCCTGTCAGCTTTAGCTCCACCATATAATAAATGCCTTAAGGTCAATCATTTGAAATTATCCCTCATGAATCTTACTAGAATACATCTTTCATATTTCCATTTCTCCAAAGTATCCAGTCTTGGTTATAAAACCATCCTTTAAAACTTGGTTCTAGTTCCATTTCTCTCTCAGCAGCGCCGGTCCATTCCACGGCATTTCTAAATCATCATTTCTTGTCTCAAGGTTTGCATACAGATACACGCTATGTGAACCTTCTACCGAGCTTTGAAAACTCTCTACAAATTCATTTCCCACATTATTTGTTGGACTGAGCCCTTTCCTGACCCAGAGATGGGGCAACTGAGAGGCACTTTAAAAACTTTTATTCCATTTTCAGCCTCATGTGAAGGGTGAGACAATACAGAGGTTATAATTCACATTATTACAATTAGAAGCCAACCATTCCAAATTAAAATACTTTATAAGCATTTCTTAGATTTAAAAATTCTCTACAAATTCATTTGCCACAAGTTTCCACCTGTTAGGGGAAAGGTTTTTTTTCTTTTTCCCCCTTTTTCTCCTTTCTTCCCCCACTTTTTCCACCGGGGCCTGTGTTTGGAGCAGCAGTTTGGGAACATGCTGGTCCTTCCACTGAGAGTTTTGCTTTCTCCAAGGCATGAAATGAATTTGTTCTCAGAAATGTCCTGAGGAAGCAAAAAATGAGATTGTACAGGCAGAAAGTGCAATAAAGACAATCTCAGCCCTTCGTCCCCAATGCTGAGGAGCTTGAGGTGGGAGTGTGGTTTTCAATCTCTTGAAAAATTGATTTTTTTAAAGTAAAACTGATTTCCTTCATCCCAGGGTATTGCCAGAGCTGGAAGTGTTGGGATTTTGGATGGAAATTCCTCCTTGTCCTGCCAGGGTTTGTTCCTGCTCCCAACAGGGCAATCTCTGCCTGCTAAAGATGAGAGGATGCAGGAAAGAGGAGGGAAAATAACAGAATTATTGCAGTTTTGATGGCTTGGGGGGAGAGTTGAGCTGTTGAAACCCTCCCGTTGTTCACCAGCTGATTCATCCCTTATCCAACGCCACTGGAAAGCCAGGAGGATCCTCCACCACTTGGAATTCAGGAGGATTTTCTCCTGCTGGGGCCTCCTGTTCCAATCCAGGGCCTGACATCCCTCCTGAGCAGGTGCAACCCCAGCAGGAGCTGCTGTGGTTCCCTTTCCAGGACCCCTGGAATGCCACCAGGATCCAAACTGAGGGAACCCCCACAGGGTCCCAACCCCCAAATCGCTGTGAACGATCCGCTTTGTTTTCAAAAGGAGCAAAGCAAGAGAGGAAGTTCATCCCAGCTCAGCCCAGCTTTGATCAGAGCGGAGTGTAACCAGCGCAGCTCCGTTTTTCCAGCTCTAGCGCGGGTGATTTCCTCCTGCAGCTTCTTCATTCTTGTTTCTAACCAAAGCAGGACTCCTGGCCGTGCCGAGGGCTGTGGAAAAAGAAGGAGTGAGGACAAAAGAGGTGGCAGCCAGCCAAGGACTCGCTGCTGCCACTTGGGCTGGTGCAACACCAGAGCCCCAGCGCTGAGGTTTTGCTGTTGGGTTGGAGGATTTGCATCTGCAGGAGGATGCAGCAGCTGGGGTGAAGGAAAGGGCTCGAGGCGCTTGGGATTATTGGATATTTAGGTTTTATACTTAAAAAAAAAAAAGGGTTGAATCATCCTGTGTTTCTTCAAAGTGAAGTCACCAGCAGGGCAAGTGGAGAGGAGCTCAGCCCTGAGCCAGGCCTGGTTCCACCCCTGGGATTATTTGTGTTGGATAATTAATCCCTGGGATTAATTGTGCTGGGTAATTAACGGAGTGCTCTGGAAATCGGGGCCCCTGTGTGTAAACAGCGATGGTGCCCCAGGAGCGTCACCTTTCCGAGGACAATGGCACGGACAATGGCCAAGCAGCCCGGCCCTGGGACAGCCACGGCCCACCCTGACTTCCCAAACAGCACGAACTGTTCTTGTCCTCAGCCCGAGGCCCCAGGGAGCTCAAACCCTCACTGAGGATTCCCAATCCCTCCCAGAGTGATCCAAACCCTCACCGAGGATTCCCAATTCTTCCCAGAGTGATCCAAACCCTCACTGAGGATTCCCAATCCCTCCCAGGGTGATCCAAACCCTCACTGAGGATTCCCAATCCTGCCCAGGGCACTCCAAACCCTCACTGAGGATTCCCAATCCCTCCCAGAGTGATCCAAACCCTCACTGAGGATTCCCAATCCCTCCCAGAGTGATCCAAACCCTCACTGAGGATTCCCAATCCCTCCCAGAGTGATCCAAACCCTCACTGAGGATTTCCAATCCTTCCCAGAGTGATCCAAACCCTCACTGAGGATTCCCAATCCCTCCCAGAGTGATCCAAACCCTCACTGAGGATTCCCAATCCCTCCCAGGGCACTCCAAACCCTCACTGAGGATTCCCAATCCCTCCCAGACTGCTCCAAACCCTCACTGAGGATTCCCAATCCCTCCCAGAGTGATCCAAACCCTCACTGAGGATTCCCAATCCCTCCCAGGGCACTCCAAACCCTCACTGAGGATTTCCAATCCTTCCCAGAGTGATCCAAACCCTCACTGAGGATTCCCAATCCTTCCCAGAGTGATCCAAACCCTCACTGAGGATTCCCAATCCTTCCCAGGGTGCTCCAAACCCTCACTGAGGATTCCCAATCCCTCCCAGAGTGATCCAAACCCTCACTGAGGATTCCCAATCCCTCCCAGAATGATCCAAACCCTCACTGAGGATTCCCAATCCCTCCCAGAGTGATCCAAACCCTCACTGAGGATTCCCAATCCTTCCCAGAGTGATCCAAACCCTCACTCCAGAATTCCCAATCCCTCCCAGTGCTGGCAGTGGCTGTTCCAAGGCAGAGGGACACAAGGACAGGCAGAGGGACACAGGGACACGCAGAGGGTGCTCTGTGTTCCCAGTTTCATTCCCTGCTGTGCCACCCAACCTCCTGCACATCCCGAACCCTCGGGCCCTGCGTGTGGGAGGGGGATTCTCTTCCCAGGCACCCATGAGGGGATAAATGTGCTGCTGGTATTGCTGGATCCTAATTAACCACAGGCTCCAGCAGGAGGAGGGACTGCGGGCACCCCAAAAAGGCACCTCAGAGGGGACTGCAGGCACCCCAAAAAGGCACCTCAGAGGGGACTGTGGGCACCCCAAAAAGGCACCTCTGGAGGGACTGCGGGCACCCCAAAAAGGCACCTCTGGAGGGACTGCAGGCACCTCAAAAAGGCACCTCTGAGGGGACTGCAGACACCCTAAAAGGACACCTCTGAAGGGACTGTGGGCACCCCAACAGGGCACTTCTGAAGGGACTGCAGGCACCCCAAAAGGCACCTCAGAGGGGACTGTGGGCACCCTAAAAGGCACCTCTGAGGGGACTGCAGGCACCCTAAAAGGACACCTCTGGAGGGACTGCAGGCACCCTAAAAGGACACCTCTGAAGGGACTGTGGGCACCCCAAAAAGACACCTCTGAAGGGACTGCAGGCACCCCAACAGTGCACTTCTGGAGGTGCTGCCCTTGTGTGAATGAAGGTTCGGGATGGAAGGACTCGAGTCCATAAAGGAAAGGTCCTGAATTAGGATTTGGTTGCCCTCAGCATCCCCTCGCTGGGAGAGAGCCGCTCCCAGCACACACCAACCCCACACAGATGTCCCCAAACCCAGAGTTTAAAAGGGTTTTCCATTTTCTTCACCTGTCCCCGATGCGTTCTGCCCGCTGAGCTCACCGGGATGAACTCAACCGGGGAGCTGCAAAGGTTCCCAAACAAAGGCTCCTTCCCATTCCGGCTGACACAAAGAGCGCTCCCGTCACTCTGAGTCACTCCCGGCCCCACCCAGCCCGGCAGCCTGGGGAGGGTCTCCCTGCTTTGATGTCCTTGGCCGAGAACGGCGTCACCCTCCCCTGCACCTGAGAAAACATCCAGCAAACCTCCCTCCCCTCTTCCCTTCCTTCCCTTCCTTCCCTTCATCCCTTTCCGCGGGGAGAAGGAGGCTCAGTGACCCCGAGGATCTCGGAATCTGCATGGAGATGGATCAATTAAACAGTGCTGGAGGAGAGTGAGCAGCACAGAAAGGCTTTTGCCTTTGCTCTGCAGCAGCCATGTCTCCTCCGATGGGGGGCATTATTTGGGTTCTGGAGAGCCTGAGGTGATTCTGGTTCCCTGAGGCGGCTGCGATGGATCCCTGGAAGTGTCCAAGGCCAGGCTGGAGGAACCTGGGACAGAGGGAGGTGTCCCTGCCCATGGCAGGGGTGTGCAAAAACCACTTGAGAAGGCGCTGCTTTACTCGAGTGCACATTCTGCGCTGTGTCTGTAAGGATTTGCCATTGTCATCCTTAACATTTTCCTGTTATTTTCCTCAGGGAATCTGCATTCTCTGATCATCAATTGTTTCTATCAGACCAGGGTTATTTGTCTGCGAAACTGAAACTCAATTTGCCAAGTTAAATATATTTCAAATGCATAAAAGAAGTTACCTGGATTATCTGCTGTCCGAACACGAGGATGACCTTTTTGTTTTTCCGAATGCAGCATTAGGCTCACAGTGACGGTGCTGGCAAAGGCTGGAAAAGAAACTCTGGGAAATGCTGGTGTCTTCCCGCACAGGAGCACTGTGTGGGAAATGTGTTGGTAGGGAATTCTCAAAGTTTGGCAGAAGGCTCCCGTAGGTATGGATTTGTATGTAAACCGTGAGATAAGAAATGTTATCAGCACAGCATGGGAGGGATTTAAGGTCCTTTCCCACCCAAACCATTCCAGGATTCCATGGTAGGGTCAATTTCATGCTATGATTCCATGCGATAATTCCATGCTATAAATTCCATGCAATAATTCCATGCTATGATTCCATGCTATAATTCCATGGTGTGATTGATTCCATGCTATAATTCCATGTTATAATTCCATGCTATAATTCCATGCTATAAATTCTATGCTGTAATTCCTTGGTCTGAATAATTCCATGCTGTAAATTCCATGCTATAATTCCATGGTGTGATTGATTCCATGCTATAATTCCATGTTATGATTCCATGCTATAATTCCATGCTATAATCCCATGCTATAATTCCATGGTGTGATTAATTCCATGCTGATTCCATGCTATAATTCCATGGTATGATTCCATGTTATAATTCCATGCTATAATTCTACGCTATAATTCCATGCTATAATTTTATGATACAATTCCATGTTGGGATTAATTCCATGTTATAATCCCACGCTATAATTCCATGCTATGATTCCATGCTATGATTCCATGATACAATTCCATGGTGTGATTAATTCCATGCTATAATCCCATGCTATGATTCCATGCTATGATTCCATGATACAATTCCACGCTATAATTCCATGCTATAATCCCATGCTATAATTCCATGATACAATTCCATGTTGGGATTAATTCCATGCTATAATTCCATGCTATGATTCCATGGTATGATTCCATGCTATAATCCCACGCTATAATTCCATGATACAATTCCATGGTGTGATTAATTCCACGCTATAATTCCATGCTATGATTCCATGCTATGATTCCATGGTATGATTCCATGCTATAATCCCATGCTATAATTCCATGCCATGATTCCACACTACGATTCATGTGTCCCACCTCAGCTGTTCCCTCCTCTCCTGGAATGTGTCTTTATTGGAGCATCCCACCTGGAACCTGGGGGATGCAAACCCCCAGAAATTTCCCACATTTCTTTGCAAACCTTTCATCTGGCCGCTACAAAACCCCCCAAAATAAACAGGAAAATGTCTGTTCCCTAGGTAAATTCCCTTCTAAAGAGTGTTGGAGTCATCCAGGGTGGAGCTCAGGGGCTGCAGGGAGCTGCTCACGCTTTGGCCCAGGGCTCTGATTTTGTTGCCATCACCATTCCTCCCCGTCTGGGTTTCGGGGGCTCTGCAGTATCCGGCTGCTCAGAAAATTTCCATCGTTAGGGCCTGCTTTTCTGCTCCTTTAGGGAGACAAAACACTGGCATTCTGGGAGCTGCACAATTCCTGCCGGTCCTGCTGGAAGGCTGAGCTCAGAGCCCGAGGGTGATGGGGATCTGTCCCGGGCATGACTGGGAAGCCCCAGTTTGGAATTACTCCAGCCCCAGTCAGGAATTGTTTCATCCCCAGTTTGGAATTACTCCAGCCCCAGTCAGGAATTGTTTCAGCCCCAGTTTGGAATTACTCCAGCCCCAGTCAGGAATTGTTTCAGCCCCAGTCAGGGAAGCCCCATTGAATTACTCCAGCCCCAGTCAGGAATTGTTTCATCCCCAGTTTGGAATTACTCCAGCCCCAGTCAGGAATTGTTTCAGCCCCAGTTTGGAATTACTCCAGCCCCAGTCAGGAATTGTTTCAGCCCCAGTCAGGAATTGTGACAGGGATCTGTCCCAGTCAGGACTGGGAAGCCCCAGTTTGGAATTTTTCCCGTCCTGGATTCCTGGGGATGCTCCAGAGGCTCTCAGCACCTCCCAGCCTAGGAGCAGGGATGGGAGCAGGGCTGGGAATGGGGCAGAGCTCCTGGGGAAGCTCCCAGCACAGGCTGCTCCCAGTTCCTTGGAGCAGGACTGTCCACCCCAGTCCACCAGCCTGGGCTGAGGAGTTCAGCCACAGAGCCTCTTTTTCTCTTTTCCCCGAATATTTTGGGTTAAAACTCCTTTTCTTCCTTGCCCTCCAGACGCAGAGATATTCTGGAGAGCTGGGATTCTCCAGAGCACAGGGGTTAAAATCCCAGCTGGTTGCTGGGGGAGCTGGGGGAAAACAGAGCAGATACTTCCAGCCTTGGCTGGAGTTTTCCCAACTAAAACCTGCCATAAATTCCCAGTCCTGTGAGAACGATTCAGCCTAGACTGGAAATGTGGCTTTGGCCCCTGAACATCCCATTTTTAGCTGTTTTTTAAACCAGATATTTCATTTTGTCTCCCACTTTAACTTCAAGAATCCCACACAGCCACGAAGGAGGTTTCTGTAAGGAAAACCCCAATCCCAAGCTGCAGGTGGGATTTCTGTCAGGATTTACAGATATTCCAGGTTTTAGCCATATCCATCCTCTCAGCACTCAGACTGAGACTGTGAACGCCTGGAATTTTATCCAACCCAGCCAAATTTGCCCCCTGGCCTCATTTCTCACCTGCTGCCCTCCCTCAGGTGGATTCGGGGTGGCTCAGCTGCTGCTCCTGAGTGTTTGACCATTGCCAAGGTGGAGATTTGTCCTCATCTTTGTGACCTGGGTCCTTTAACCCCATCCAGCCGTGCAGACAAAGACGATTTATGGATCATTTCATCCCTAATCTCACTTATCTCCTATTCCAAGAGGTGATCCTATGTTTTCTTAAAGCCTTTTCTCGTTAAATCTCATCAAAGCCATTAATTAATGAGGAGGCTGATGGGGATGGGCAGGGGGACCTCACCCAGGGACGTGAGGAAAAACCAAAAACCCCAAGGAAAAGGCTGAAAATTTGGACTTTGATTCAAAAAGAGAATGATTTCATTTAAAAAAGGGAATTTCCTGGAACGACAAGAGCCAATGGACTTATCCCCAGTTGTGCTGCTCAGGAAGAGGATTTTGGGAAGATCCGAGGTTTAATTCCCTTGGGAGAATCACAAAATCATTGAGGTTGGAAGAGAACTCTGAGATCAAGTCCAGCCTTCGGCCAAATCCCACCCTGCCCACTCAGCCATGGCCCAGAGCGCCACAACTCCTCATTCCTGAACAATCTCGGGGAATTCTTCCTTTAAGTTAAATCTTAGGAAATTAAATTAAAATTAAATTTTTCCTCCTGTGTAACCCTGCTTTGACCCTCGTTTTCAGGGATGACAGAATCCAGTGTCAGCAACCAGACAGCTGGAAAACCAGGAATGATGGAAGGGATGGAAGGAAACCCAGGGATGATGGAGCAGCAAATTTCCTTTGGATTTTGTACAAGGAGGAGAAAAATCTGAACATTTTCAATGGCACAGAGCCACCCCTCGCTCTGGAACTGGGATAAATGTGAGGAGGAGGAGGAGGAAACACCTCAAATCTCCAGCACAGGTGAAGTGGCCAAAAAAAGGTTGTTTAATTTTTTTTTACATTATGAAGAAAAATAGATCAAAAAATATATGGAGAGAACTTCTGTGTATCACCCTGACAGGGATTAATTACAGCTTCCTCCAGCACGAGCAGAAAAGTGTTTAAATCACACCAAAATCCCATTTTACAGAGCAAAATTATTTACATTTGTGTTTACAGATTTACATTTGTGTTTCATGCGATGCCACAAATTCCCTCAAGTGCTGTAAGGGGTGGAAATTCATTTGCTGAGTTCAAATTCTGCCCCACAGAGGAGGAAGATTCCTGGTAGGCAGCAGGAATTTTGACATGGTGTCTCCTAAAAGGGATAAAAAGGAACCTGGTGGTGTCTGGCTTTTCTTCTTTATTGAACAATGCCCCATTGATTCCCAGCTCCTCTGCAGACAGCTCACAAACAAGGCCTGCAGAGCAGGGTTTGGACAAGGACAGAGATTCCTGAGCTCCAGCGCAGCTCAGAGCTCCGGGCTTGCCCCCAGCAGGAGGAATGCACAGGGCTGGGATTTAGAAGGGAGAAACACAAAGATATTTTGCTGCAAGGAGAGGATTTCAGTGGAAAGCGCAGTTTTCTGAGGTTTTGGTGCTGGAGTGTTTCTCCTGAGCTCATTAAAATGTTCCTCCAAAAGTTCTTGCCCCACAGAGCACCCAGCACTTTTCTTCAGGGCAGAATTTCCTCAGGCTTTTTGTTGGAAGCTCCACCTGTACAAATCCATAGGAATGAGGTTCGTGCAGTTTGGGATTTACTGGTTTCTGTGGTTAGAATCCCAGAATCCTGCAATGGTTTGGGTGGAGGGGGATGTTAAATCCCACCCAGTGCCACCCCTGCCAGGGCAGGGACACCTCCCGCTGTCCCAGGGGGCTCCAGCCCAGCCTTGGGCACTGCCAGGGATGCAGGGGCAGCCCCAGCTCCCTGGGATTCCATCCCTGCCCCTCACCCCCCTCACAGTAAAGGCTCTTCAGCCCCCACCCCATGTCCCCATGAGCTCCAGAAGGTTTACAATGAGGTTTTCCCTGGATTTTCCCCCAGAAGATAAAATAAAAGTGAACGTGGCAAAGTCAGCATCACCAAAAAAAAAAAAAAAAAATCTTAAAAAAAACCCCACCAAAACAGCATCTTACAAACCTTCACCTCCCTTCCCTGGGTGCTCTCTGGGCCCTTAGCAAACCAATTTCCCTGAGGAGGTGCTGGGAGCTGGGGTTCCCACGGACACCAGGGAGCATCCCTGGAACTGGGAATCCCTTGGAAGCCGCCCCAGCTCCAGTGGCCGCGGCCTCTGCTGCTCCCCAGCTGGTAAATCACTTCAGGGCAGCTGGGGCTGCCCATTCCCGTCACCTCCCACGTCAGAGGCTGCTGGAGCTCTCTCTTCCCACTGCTCGCGAGGTGGGGTCCGTGGGACCGCGGCACTGACGCATCCCCACCCTCCGGGGCCCGGGTGCAGGGCAGGCTCTGCAGGGCAGCCAGGGGCTCCTCTGTTTGTCCAGGCTGCTCCGCTGGCCCGCCTGTGCCTCCCGGGCCGATCCTCCTTTCTAATCTCCTGGCATCGCGCTCGGTGCAGGGGAAAAAAGGAAAACAGCAAAAAACCCCAAAAGCCCAATGAAAAAGTTTCTTGGCGTTGGCTGGGTCCCAGCTCCCTGGCTGCAGGGATGAACAGCTCCGCCTGATCCAGAGCTCCTGAATATCCCAAATCCGCTGCAGGAAAGGTCACTGGAAGGGACTGGGCTCATCCAAGGCACCCCGAGGAAAAGCTGAGCCTGAGGGTCCCATTTCCCTCCTGGTGGGCAGCACCCTGGGGATCCCATTCCCACCCTGGGGATCCCATTTCCCCCCTGGGGATCCCATTTCCCTCCTGGGGATCCCATTTCCCTCTGGGGATCCCATTTCCCACCCTGGGGATCCCATTTCCCTCTGGGGATCCCATTCCCCTCCTGGTGGGCAGCACCCTGGGGATTCCATTTCCCACCCTGGGGATTCCATTTCCCTCCTGGGGATCCCATTTCTCACTGGTGGGCAGCACCCTGGGGATCCCATTTTCCACCCCGAGTCCCTGCAATGATCCCACCAGGGTGGGGGGTCAGCACACCCCCCAGTGATTATGGGTGTTTTAAAATGGTATAAATGTGTTTTATAGTGATATAAAAGTCAGGTGCTGGAGTTAAGATTTAAATTTGGGATTTTTTTGTCAATGCCTCTGATATTTCCTGCCTGGTCTCTGCTCCAGCCTGGGGTTTTCACCCTCTGCTGTCACCTTGTCACCTTCTCAGGTGTGCAGGAGCACAGACAGCTCCTCCCACCTCGAGTCCCTGCCTTTGCCCATCTCCTTCAAGCGGGAGCTCCCGCTCACAGGGACGGGCAGGAATTGCTTTCGTTCCTCTGTTGCACAGTTTCCCATTTTCTATTTCCAGTCTGGGTTTCTCATTCTTCCCTCTGGACCCCGGGGTTCCTCTGGGATCCAGAAGGTCGCTCCTTCCCGGGACTCTGGCAAGTCTGGAGTCATCTTTCTCTTCAGCCAGTCCTCAGTGCTGGGCTGTGCAAGGAGCCCTTGGAAGCAGCAGGAATTTCATTTACTATCCCCCAAAATGCTGGGAACTTTTCTAAAGCCTTCAGGACTGGAGGTTTCTGTCATACCAAGTAATGCCACTGGCGTGTGATGATGTCTTTAATCTCCTTTCAAATGCAAGCTGCGTGTGGTTCATCCATAATTGAGGCAATTATAAAAACTCCCTGGTTATCCACTCATTCAACATGACTGGGCCTCCCTTTGGAAATGGTTCCAGCCACATTCCCACCCCTGCATTCAGAATATTTTGGTTTCTCAGTGAAAAACCCTAAGACTGAACCTTACCAGAGTATCTAGAATTGTTTTTGGCTCTTGGCTTTCCATAAGAAAGCAGCACATCACAGCTGGGAGGAGAAGGAAAATCCTTGGGATTCATCTCTTGCTTCCAGACAATGAGGTTACATCATAAAACAGGAGGAAGAGGAAAAGGATCCAGCAGGAAAGTTGGGAGAAGGAGCTGGGGAAGGGGCTGGAGCCCCAGGAGAGGCTGAGGGAGCTGGGAAGGGGCTCAGCCTGGAGCAAAGGAGGCTCAGGGGGGCCCTTGTGGCTCTGCACAGCTCCTGCCAGGAGGGGACAGCCGGGGGGTCGGGCTGTGCTCCAGGAACAGGGACAGGAGCAGAGGGAACGGCCTCAGGCTGGGCCAGGGCAGCTCAGGGTGGGCCCAGCAGCAATGTCCCCATGGAAAGGGGGCTCAGGGTGGGCACAGCAGGAATGTCCCCATGGAAAGGGGGCTCAGGGTGGGCACAGCAGGAATGTCCCCATGGAAAGGGGGCTCAGGGTGGGCACAGCAGGAATGTCCCCATGGAAAGGGGCTCAGGGTGGGCACAGCAGGAATGTCCCCATGGAAAGGGGCTCAGGGTGGGCACAGCAGGAATGTCCCCATGGAAAGGGGGCTCAGGGTGGGCACAGCAGGAATGTCCCCATGGAAAGGGGGCTCAGGGTGGGCACAGCAGGAATGTCCCCATGGAAAGGGGGCTCAGGGTGGGCCCAGCAGGAATGTCCCCATGGAAAGGGGGCTCAGGGTGGGCACAGCAGGAATGTCCCCATGGAAAGGGGGCTCAGGCCCTGGAACTGCCCAGGGGGGTTTGGAGTGCCCATGCCTGGAGGGATTTGACAGGTGGGTGTGGCACTTGGGGACATTCCATGGTGGCCTTGGCAGTGCTGGGGGATGCTTGGACTCCGTGGTGTTCGAGTTCATTTCCAACCTGAACAATTCCACGATGCTCCGATGATGTTTTCGGGAAGCTGTGGATGCACGTCTCAGGTTGCTGCCTAAATCTGTTTCACAAGCCAGCAGGTTCCTCCTCCCTGGGGCAGGCTGCAGCTGCAGCTCTGAGCTGCCACACACAAACCCTGGCGTGGGACTGGCACGGCTCAGTGTTTTCTATTCTCACATCTATTTATTTGCCTTAGTAGGAAACCACTTCCACTGCCACTGGAAATGCAGCGTTTGGGGTTTTTTTTAAGATTTCCTTTCCAAAAAGAAAGAAGAAGAGCACAGGAACCAAATATTTCAGAGTTCCACAGTGAGCGCACTGCTTTAGTGTGTGAGAAGGATGAAACCACTTATCCCACTGCTCTGGGGAGTTAAAACAGCAATCCTGGGAAAACAGAATGTCCCAGCAGCTCTGCAAGGTCCCAAAAACTTCCTAAAATCTTCCTTGGGCAGCTGTGAGGAGGGACAGGAGGGCTTTGGTGGGACAAGTGCTGTTGGCTCTGTGCAAGAGGAATCCAAGCCTTTAATTTGGAATTAAATCCCATGTGGCTTCCCAGTCCCTTGTGGCTGCTCCTGGATGTGGAACACGCTGTGTGAAACCCAATCCCTCCACGGGGAATGGGAATATTTGCAACGGGAATGGAGGAAGGGATCTGCTGAGTTAATATTCTGGTTTCTCTTTCACAGGACCTGGTGGAATAAATCCAGAGGAGGCCACAGAGAGCTGGAGCCCCTCTGGAATCAGGGAATGGAAAAATTTGGAACGGGAATTCCCTGGAACGGGAATTTTTGGAACGGGAATATTTGGAACAGGAATTCCCTGGAATAGGAATATTTGGAGCCTGGGTGTGGGTACAAGTGAGTGTGATGTGTTTGTCCCACCTGCAGAGGTGACCACGACACCTCCAGACAGAAACATTCCCAACCAGGAGAAATTTCCAGCTCCCGTTTCCTGCTCCTTTTCTCACCAATTACTTCTCCCTTTGTGCAGCTGAAATCCTGGAGTTTGCAAATCCTCTGGAGGCCTGAGGTGTGCTCCTGCCTGGAGTGATATCCATGGCAGAATTCCAGCTCTGTGAGGTGAAATCCATCCCTGCTCAGGGAGCTGGAAGGAACCCTTCAAACGAGGGAAGGAGTTAATTAGGACATCCAGGGCATGTGTTGACGAGCTGCTTTTAATCCTCCCCAGTGCAGAAAGCAGAATGTGTAATGGGAATTCTTTCATTTGGTTTGTTTTTCAAAGCTTGGAAAAATGTTAGGACGGCCATGCTGCTAATGCCATCCCAGAGTCCAAAAAAATGTCATTCCCACTCCAGCTGCTGAAACCAAACAATGTGTGCTGAAAGGGAGATGGATTGAGGGGATCGTTTGGTAGGAGGCATCCACAGAGGGAATCTGGGAAGGAAATTCCCTGCAGGTGGGGAGCTGAATTCACTTCTTTTCCAGAGCAGCCACCACAGGACAGAGCCCTTTCCCTGCTCCCTTTGGCCTTTTCCCTGCTCCCTTTGGGAATTTTGCTGTTCCATTAGGGAATTTCCCTGCTCCATTCGAGATTCCCCTGCTCCATTTGGGAATTTCCCTGCTCCATTTGGCCATTTCTCTGCTCCATTCAAGATTCCCCTGCTCCATTTGGCCATTTCTCTGCTCCATTCAAGATTCCCCTGCTCCATTTGGGAATTTCCCTGCTCCATTCGAGATTCCCTTGCTCCATTTGGGAATTTCCCTGCTCCCTTTGGCCATTTCCCTGCTCCATTCGAGATTCCCCTGCTCCCTTTGGCCATTTCCCTGCTCCATTTGGCCATTCCCCCGCCCTGGGGTGCTGCAGGCCTCTCCCCAGGTGCATCCTGCTGCAGAGGAAGCTCTGTGCAGCTGCCCCGTGGATCTGCTCCGTGGTTTCAGCATTCCCGCTGCTCATTCCAGAGCCTCTCCTGTGCCCAACCTCCTGAAATGCCCAAACTTTCCAGGGAATGCCTGAACCTTGCACCCAACCAAAAGTACAGCTTTTCTGGGCCCTGCTCCTTTCGCCTCCAGCACCTTGGGTATAAAAGGAGGGGAGAATTTCCTCCGTGCCTGCTGATGCCCCTAACGAGCCCGTGTTAATTGCATTAGTTGCTGTTCTATTTCAAGGCCCCACAATCTGGTCGCTCTTATTCCAATCAGGTTTCTGATTCTCCACACTTGGCTGCTGCTTTTCCGCCCCGCTCAAAGCAGAGCTCGTTTCCCTGCAGCCTCAAAATCAGCATTAGCACCTTGGGAAGGACATTTAGGAGAAGACAAACCCCCCCTCTCCACAACCTGATTTATTCCCCCTGCAGCAAAGCCGGTGAGCAAACCCTTTTCCCCTGAGTGCATTCGTTGTTTGGAATTTTCCTGCGCCACTCACTTCCCTGGAAGGGTTAAATCCGAGCAGGGAGAACTCAAAAAGCTGGGAATTATCCCAGCCATCCATCCTTGCCTCAGTTTCCCCCTGACAAAGATCACTGGAGCTGCTGCTCTGGCAGTGACACTGGACTTGATGGAAGAAAATGCAATTAAAGGAGATCAGCTGCAATTAAGCAGGATCAAAACAGTTCCCCTCCCACTTAAACAAGCAAATTAAGCCAATTTTTTTGTGCATGTGCCCATTTATCAGCTGTTTCCATGGTAACCCTTGTTGTCCTCCGTGCTGTGTCTCGTTTGTGTCATGGTAACACCCTGTAATCCTGGTCCCATTGTCCTGGGTTCCGTGCAAGTGTTCACAAGGGAGACCTTTAATCTACAAATCTCACTGCTCTTCACTTCAGCTGACACAAATTCATTGTGGGCACTGTTCTTTCGGTGCTTTAGCCCAGATAGGCTGAGTTTTCTCCTTCCTGGCTCCATCTCGGTTGGGTTGGAGTGGAAGAATCAATATTTACTCAGCAATCTGCAGCCCTTTAACTGAACTGGTTTAAAATCTCAGCTCCAACAAAGTGCTGGAACTCCCTGGAGTGGAGTGAAGCTGCTCCTCCATCATCAGAAACCTTGTGGGGATTTGACTTTGAAATGCTTCTTTTGGTGTTAAATTCCAGCGGTTCGAAGGCCCTGTTGGTTTTAACAAAATCCTGACTTTGCAGGGCTCCCCCCTCCTGTCTGAGCTAATTTCCATAATAATCCAATTCTAAATTCCTGTGTTTCGTTGCAAACCCTGTGTCTGCTGCTGGGGGAGCTCCTGGAGGTGAGGGATGTTCCGGAGAGCAGCAGGGATCTCAGCAGGACAAGGCTGGAGGGGAATTGGTGTTCTTGGGTCCCTGTGGGATCAGCTCTCCTGGCTGACCCTGGGCAGTCACTGTGGGGGATCAGAGTTCCTGGGCCCTGGGAAAACGTGATTTTTCATGGAGGGCAGGACCTGCTGAGTTAAAGTCGTGGTTTCTCTCTCACAGGGAAAGGGACCTGGTGGAGTAAATGCAGAGGAGGCCACGGAGAGCCGGAGCCCCTCTGGAGCTGAGATGGGAGAGCTGGGGGTGCTCACCTGGAGAAGGGAGAGCTCCAGGAGAGCTCAGAGCCCCTGCCAGGGCCTGAAGGGGCTCCAGGAGAGCTGGAGAGGGGCTGGGGACAAGGCCTGGAGGGACAGGACACAGGGAATGGCTCCCACAGGGAAAGGGGAGATTTGGGTGGGATCTTGGGAAGGAATTCCTGGCTGTGAGACAGGGGAGGGGCTGGGATGGAATTCCCAGGGAGCTGGGGCTGCCCCTGGATCCCTGGCAGTGTCCAGGCCAGGCTGGAGCAGCCTGGGACAGTGGGAGGTGTCCCTGCCCTGGCAGGGGTGGCACTGGATGACTTTTAGGTCCCTTCCCACCCAACCCATTGCAGAATTCCCTGATTCTGGGATGCCAGAGCCTCTCTGCAGAACTCCTGCAAGGCTGGGCTGGCATTCTTTGGAAAGAAGATCCCTTGATTTACCCACCCAGCCCAGAATCCATCACAGCAACCCCCAGCAGCCTTCCTGGAGAAGTCCTGGCCTCTGGAACCCCCTGGGGCACCTGGGCAGTCCTGGGGACATCAGTGCCTGCAGGTGGCTGATCTGCCCTGCATTTCCTGCAGATTAGCAGGGATTGAAGGCCATTGTTGTTTCCTGTTCTCCCAGTGAAATGAAATATCCCAACAGAGATTCCAGGGCTGCTTTTGACAATTAATGACCAGCAGAGCCCAGAAATAGCTCTGTGCTCCTGCTGCTGCTTTCAGCTGGGGAACACAAAACTTGGAGGAGTCTCTGCCACACAAACTTCTCCCTGGCGAGGGTCTGATGCCTGAGGGTTTCAGCTTTTCTATTTCCATCTGTCTGTAGCCCTGCAGTTCTTCAGTGCATAACTCTGAGCTCCACACCCAGTGGGAGCTGCTGCTCCCCCATTTGGGGCAGACACAACAATTCCTCTCCAGGCCTGGCAGCCAAGGACACCTCCCTGCCCCAGGGCCCAGAGATGGGAACCAAAGGGAGTTGGGGCAGCGAACTTGGGGTCAATGACTTCATGACCTGGAGCTGTAACTGGAAGATGAACCCCAACATGCAAATGGACCAAACTTATCAAAGAGTGAAACCCGGGGCCCATCATCCATTTTGGGTGCAGCCCCTGGGGGCTTGGTCTGCCCTAAATGTACCTGAGGGCCCTTCAACAAATAGAAATGCTTTTTATTCCCTTAATTTTGTCTGGCCTGTGTTTCCAGGCAGCCCCAAAAGGCAGCAGGGCGAGCGTCTCCCAGCTTGAAAACCACAAAGTTTTGCTGTGTGAGCGGCTGAGGCTTTGCAGGCCCAGGCCCTGGGCGGCCTCTGCTCTGTTTTTTGTTTGGCTCTGGTGTTGCAGAGGTTTCCTTAGCAACCCCTGTATCCTTTTACAAGTCATTGTTAGTGACACACATTGACGTGGGGATGCTAAAAACGATGGCACCCAATAAAAATAACCCCGGTGATGACCCCGTTTCCTTAAGCAAACACCACCAGGATCCACCAGGATGGGCCAGAGGGATTTCTCTCTGGAACAATGATGCCTGCAGCCTCAAGCAGCACCAACAGGAGCCTTTCTGCAGCTCGCAAAGGTCACGAGGAAAATCTTCCATCCTCTGCTCTCTGGGCCTAATCCCAGCATTTACAGGCACAGGGCTGGCCAAGACAGAGGGAAATGCTCACTGGAATCCCAAAAAAACCCTAAAAATTCCCTAAAAAAAAAACAAAAAACCCTAAAAAATCCACAAAAAAATCCCTAAAAAAAAGAAACCCTGAAAAAATCCCTACAAAAATCCCTACAAAAATCCCTAAAAAATCCCTTCAAAAACCCCTAAAAGCCAAAATCCCATTTCTTACACAGAGAAAACATCACTTGGTTGTTTGGTGATGGGAGGTGGTGGAGATCTGGGTCCTTCCCTCACACAGGTCCCTCCTGAGGGGCTGAAAACGAGGCAGGTTTGGATTCCCCGCACAGGGACGTTGGCAGCTCCGTGTGCAACCCGAGGAGAACCCCTGGCTCAGCCCTTCTGCTGATTCTGTGCTCTGGAGAAGCTGCAGGGAAGGGACTGGGTGCAGAATTCAGCTCCTCAGTGGGGTAAAAACTGTAAATTTTCTCCACCAACTCCATAAAACCTGAAAACTCTGGGATGGTCTGGGTTGGAAGGGACCCCAAAGCCCACCCAGCTCCCCATGCCATATCTGCTCCTGGGGCAGGAGGGGACACGAGGAGCTGCTTGGATCACTCAAGCCATCCATGCTTTTGGGAGGACATTGGCCAGAGGCAAAGAGGGAGCAGAGCCATTGTCCAATGTGGCTTTAATAGGAGGCTGGTTCCTGGTGTAAACAAGGCCAGAGGAGTCAAGGCTGGGTTGATACAGCCAGTCCTGGCTCTCTCTGGTACCGGTGTGAGCTGGTTTGGGGCTGGCCTGCATCTCCTTTCTCCAGCTGACATACACTGCCATGGAATTTTGGAGCTTTTCCCATGGAAAATTATGACTTTGCATCAAAACCTGATTATTTTCCAGTTTATGATTATGATTTTTTTTTTTTTGACAAGGAGCTGGCGGTCTTTGTTTACAGATCAGCCTGGGTTTGCTGTTCTCTGGTGAAAACCTCGAGTCAAGCAGGCCTGGTGTGCGTGGTTTCAATTTAGTGTCCAAACTCCAGTTTATGCAAGGAGATGAGAGAAGAAAGTATCAAAGGAATTTTCTCCCAGTCCCCCAGCCTGGAATTCTCTGGTTTAACCCATCACAGGGGTGAGGAAAGGCTGGATTTGGAACCAGAGCCAGGTGAGGGGAGCAGGCTGGGCCTCTCTGCTCACTTCCCCCTCTGCCTCTGGGGGTTGGGTTGGGTTCATCTCAGCAGGAATTTCATCCAGGGAACAAAACCCTCTTGCTTTGCCCCCCACATCCAAAGAATCTGGGATTCAGTGGGAGGGAGTTTTATCTCAATAAATTCTTCATAAGCTGCACACCGACACCAGGCTTGGGCACAGAGGGAATGTCTGCCTTGTCTGAGCCCAGTCTCACCAGTGACTTCTGGCTGAAAACCAGTTCAAACCAGCAGGGTTTGTCTGAATTTTAACTCCTAAAGCTGGAGGAGGACAGTGACTGTAACCTCTACGTGAGAACAGAGCTCTTGAATTAAATCATTGCACCCTTGGGCTGAGATTGCTCCTTAATGAGAGACAACCACTGACACTGCCAGGACCAGCATTCCCTCTCATTCTGGGCTCTGTGGATATTCTGCTCCAGCCCTGGAGGTTTTGAGAGCCTGAGGTACAAGATAAGCTGGCTTTGATAAACTCTTGAACTGAAAGAAAATATTCCTTTCAAATACATCTGAAAAATGCAGGGAAGACTTGGATGGAGAGTCAGGGGAAGCTTGGAATGAAGCCTTTATTTACTTTTCTTTCTCTGCTTTGTTTATTTTCCCTCTTTTTTCTTGTCCCCCCCAGAGAAGAGACCTCAGTCCTACTTTGCAGTTTTGCTTTGTGACGTTGGCCATGGCCTTTCCCTGCTCCCTGCCTTCGTTTCCCAGGGATAAATGGGGATATTCAGAAAAAGCTGAGCCAGAGGGGAACTCCAGGTCAACTCCAGGCCCCTCTTCCAAGACGAGAGTGGTTTCGTCCCTGTCATTTCCAGAAGCACTTTCTGCTCGGCCTGTGCATTCCTGCTGGGGCTGGAATTTGCTCTGGAGAGGCAATAAATTCACTGTAAACTTCTGTGAAGTGGAACTTCTTCTGAAAACTTTGTTTCTTTATCGCCGGGACGCTTTTCCTCCTATTTAGCCTGGGTCGCTCCTGCTGCAGCACAAGCTTTGTGCCCTGTGGCCTTGGAGAGCTCGGAGAGAGGCTGCGGCAGGGATTTGTCTACAGAGTTTAAACACAGAATCTTGGAATTCCAGAGTGGTTTGAGTTGGAAGGGTCCTTCAATCCCATCCTTAAACCCCATCCTTACACCCCACCCCAGCCCTGCCCTGGGCAGGGGCACCTTTCACTATCCCAGGCTTTGCAAACCGTTTGTAGGCAGCCATATCCCAGATCCAGGCATTAGAATTCAACTTGTTTCCATCAAAAGGCATCTCAAAGTGCTAAGTTCGAGGGATTTGAGTGCCCAGCCCCAAAACTGGACACCCAACCCCAAAGCAGGGCGTGATGAGGGACTGGTGGCACCTCAGTGACACACACTCAACTGAACCTCGAGCTCTCCCTGAGCTGCTCGTGAGGATGAATTTGGATTTCTTCTGCTTTAGGGCCAAATCACAGTTTTTGAGCAGGAAGGTGAGTGCCTGTCCTTGACCTCTGGCAGGGGAGCCCCACCAGGCTCACGGACACTAAATGTGGACAATTTCTAATTATGAGACAATTTTAGGAGTGTTGATAACCCTGTCCAGAGGGAAGCAGCGCAGGAACAGTTTATTTTGGACATAAGTCCCTGGTAAAGCTCCTGAGAGTCACTGCTCAGACTGGAATGAAAAAGGAGCTCTAAATCCTCAAATATTCCCATCTCCTAGCCCTGGATTTAAAAGCAAACCCTTTCCATTGTCTAGAAGTTCTAAGGAAATAAAAATAGGGAGCTATTTCAGTCCAGACACAGAAATAAGCACGGAGAGCTGAGAGTAACTGAGGCAGGCAGCTGAGCATCCCAGGAAAATCCTGCTCGTGGCTTCCCAGCCATTGGTGACTGCAGCTTTTAAAGTAAATAAAGCAATAAACTGTGCCTGGATAATCCACCCAACCCCCTCTTGCTGACAGCGAGTTCATGAGGATTTCCTTTGAATTGTTGGAGAAGCGGTTTAAAAAGATGCAGTAAAAGCTATTAGAAAATGTAGTTGCAATAACAAACACAAATGTAGTTGTAATAACTTTAGGGAAGGGGGAGTGACCCTAAAAATGTCTGGCCAAAATGCTGATTGACAGTGGGGTCAGTCACGGGGTGAACGTTTGTTATGTGGGGCGATGACGGCAGGGACGGTTTCACAATGAAATGGCTGGAAAAGCAGGATTCCTTCTGGGCAGGATGTTTACAACAACCCCCGGCCCGTGTCCTCTGCAGCCCCCTGTCTGTGCCTTGTGTGCTGATGTCACCACGATGTCACCTCCTGGGCCTTCTGCATCATCCCTGGTTCCTATTTCCTCCCCGCAGAGCCCGCTGCTTCCCAGTGCTCCCAGCTGGATGGGCACGGAATCCTGCAGTGGTTTGGGTGGGAAGAGACCTTGGAGATCCTCTCCTTTATCCAGGGGCAGGGATGGCACCATTCCCCAGTCCCCCAGCTCCCAGCCGTGGGTCTGTGCTGGCGTGGGATGGGATTCCCAGGGAGCTGGGGCTGCCCCTGCATCCCTGGCAGTGTCCAGGCCAGGCTGGAGCCCCCTGGGACAGTGGGAGGTGTCCCTGCCCTGGTAGGAGTAAATGGGATGAGTCTTAAGGTCCTTTCCAGCCCAAACCATTCCATATTTTATGCCTGATAAACCAATCCCTGGACCATTTGCAACTGCCTTTGTCCTTCGAGGTTTCTTTTCTTTTTTCTTTTCTTTTCTTTTCTTTTCTTTTCTTTTCTTTTCTTTTCTTTTCTTTTCTTTTCTTTTCTTTTCTTTTCTTTTCTTTTCTTTTCTTTTCTTTTCTTTTCTTTTCTTTTCTTTTCTTTTCTTTTCTTTTCTTTTTTTCTTTTTTCTTTTCTTTTCCTTCTTTCCTTTTCTTTTCCCTCTTTCCCTCTCTCTCTTTCTTTCTCTTTTTCTCTCTTTCTTCCTTTCTTCTTTTCCTCCTTTTTTTCCCTCTCCCTTACCATATTTACCATGGATCCCTCTCCTCTCCTCTCCTCTCCTCTCCTCTCCTCTCCTCTCCTCTCCTCTCCTCTCCTCTCCTCTCCTCTCCTCTCCTCTCCTCTCCTCTCCTCTCCTCTCCTCTCCTCTCCTCTCCTCTCCTCTCCTCTCCTCTCCTCTCCTCTCCTCTCCTCTCCTCTCCTCTCCTCTCCTCTCCTCTCCTCTCCTCTCCTCTCCTCTCCCATTCCATGGCTGCCCATGGAAGCTCTGCTGCCCGGTGTCCAACCAGAGCAGGAAGGAGGGCCAGGAATCCCACCCCGACAGACAGACAGACAGACAGACAGACAGACAAAGCCAGCAGGAGTCCCCCGCTGACAGGGGGAGCATCCGAGCTGCGGACCCAGCCCTCAGCCCTTCCCGGGGCCGTTCCCCCGGACTTGTCCAAATGCAGCCCTGGGACATTTCCCGGGGTCTCCTCGCTCCTGGCTCCCGGGGGAGGATGCACAAAGAGGCAGCAGCGCTTTGCTCTTCCAGCTTTGCTTTCTGAATTTTTCCTTTTTTCGGTCGGTTTTTTGTCCCTTTAAACTCTTGTTTTAAAACAAGGCTTGCTGCTGTCCCTGGAGCTGGCAGGGCTCGGGCCCAGGATGGGAAGAAGACAGCCCTGGAAAGGGAGGAAAGGGCTCTGATTCAGCAGGGCTGTGACTCAAACGCTGCCACTCCTGGAAAGGGCACTTGACAATGTTGGCATTATCAGGGACGAGGCAGGGGAGGAAATCACTGCTGTGCTGAGGGCAGGAATGCAAAGGGACAGAGCAGGCAGCAAAACCTCCCAGCACCACGGAAAGGTGGAATCATCAAGGCTGGAAAAGGTTTTTGGGATCACGGAGTCCAGCCATCAACCCCGTCCCCAAGTGCCCCACCCCCACATGTTTGAGGGGGCAACCCCCACTTCCGTGGGCAACTCCACCACTCCCCATCACCTCTAGAAAAGGTCCTGAACCCCCCTCTCTGCCGGGCTGTGACCCCAGAGATTCGGGGTGAGGACCATCCCTGTATCCCAGACTCCCTCCCAGGCTGGCAGAGCCATCAGCTCCTCCTGTTTGTGGGATCTCCCACAAACCCTCGGCTCCCACTGCGGCACAGGAGGACCAAGCTGGAACATTTGCAAAGCCTGAAATAATGGAAAAGCTCCCAAAGCAGCTACAATCCCAACCTTGCAGTCATCCAATATTTACCACGGAGCTTTCAAATGTCACTCTGAGTGTAATGAACGGGGCTGGGAAGGAAGGAGCCTTTGGGATAATCAGCACAGCTTCGGCAGTGACCTATGAATCACTTTGCAGGAAGTCCATCCTCCTTCCCAAGAAAAACGTGCATTGAAGCAGCTGAACAGGAGCTTGGTTGTCCAGGCTGGATCAGAATGAATGGAATCGTGAACTGAAATAGTGAATGTCCAACGATTTCGTCAGGAATTCAAGCCTGAGAGTCCCCTGTACGTGTCAAGGTGGAGGGAGCTTTGAAGGGAAGTCAGGAGTGAGGAAGAGAAGCAGGACTGGGGCAGCAGAATTCCATGCATGAGTCTGAAATGGTCCGTGCAGGCAGAGATTCCAAAGGGGGGTGTCTGAGCCCACTCCCAGCTCGCAAATCCAACACTCAAAACTCACAAATCCAACACTCACACTGCCACAATAATATCTGGTCATGTTTTTCCAAGGGGACAGTAGAACCTGACTAATTCTGCGTCTTCACACTCTGTTCCCTCTCAAATTTTGTTGTCCTCCCACTCCACCACCTGAGTTGACAGAATTTGAGGTTCTGATCTCTTCGAAAGCATTGGGTTGGGCTTTGGGGGATCTGGTTGTCACCCCAGTTACACACAGAGATTTTTGGCAAACCACTTCCTCCTCCTCTGCCTGTTCTTCTGTTTGTGGACAGGAACTAACAATTCTTGCTCTGCCTAACTCTTTCCCTGGCCCGTTTTAGGCTCCTTGGAGAAGATTCAGGCTCTTGCAAAATATTTATGCAGGGCTTGGCAGGAGGGAGCCAAGGTTTTGCCTGCGACCTATGGAATATCCCAGAAGCAGAAGATATTCCCTATAGACTATGCCAAAAGCAGAGCCCAGCTGCTGGGAGATCACTGATATCCAGGTTATGGTTCAGTTGCTTTAAAAACTGCGATCAGCTTGGCCTCCAGGTTTCCTCTTATAATTCCTGACATAATTCACATTATCCTGGCCGTGAAATATTAAATCTGGCCTGGTGTGTGCTGAGCAAAGCCCTGCAGGGAATGCTCCGTGCCCTGTGCCCTCCCCGGGGTGGACCGGGATGCCGGGCAGAGCTGCTGAGTCACGGCCATTCCAGCAGGATAATCCTGATGCTCATGCTGCTTTTCCTCAGTTTTGCACCAGTGGTGATGCAGATTTTGATGATCTCAAAGGCCGTTTCTTCCCTCGGATGTCCCTGATACTCTGACATTTAAACAAAAGGCAATCATCCCACGGCTTCTGCTGGGAAGAGCTGGCACCTTGCCAATCACAATATTCCCCTCCTCTTCCCCATGACGTGGGAATGAGGCCTGGGTGCCTCCAAGAAGGGTCTGAGCAGGGCAAATCCTCCATGCTGGGGGCTGAAACTGAGCTCTAGCTTCAGGCAGAGGCTGGCACAGGGGTGGTGGAGTTGCTTCACCCACAGCTTCTGGCTAGTAATCATTAGAACAGTTAAAATAGTTCATAAAAAATTAAAAGTCCAAATGGGAACCACTCAGCTACATGAAATCCCCTTCCTAAACAAGTGCAGAAAAGCAGGGTATGATTTACAACAAATTGCATTTAAATACTTGAATAGGCAAGAGCTCTGCTGGGAGGGTGTTAAAATAACCCCCAAATTGGAACATTCAGACATGAGAACATTCGAACATCAGAACATTCAAACTCACCCATGGGAGGAGAAGGTGAAGAACTGCCCAAATTGCTTCAGCAAATTAGTCAGCACCTAACTTTGTGTCTTGCCTTGGAAGAGGAAGGAAGTCCCAGCTCTCAGACTCTCCAGTTTCCTTCTGCTTTTGCCATTCCCACCAGCAATGCCACCCAGAGCTCGCTGACGTCCCCAGTGCTGGAGCACAAGATGTTGGGGACAGACTGCATAAATCCACTTTCTCCAGGGCGGATGGGGATTCATGGGATTCACACACAGATTCAGCTCAGCCTGGAGCTTGGGGACACGGATCAAGGCTGGACTTGGCCACCCAAGCGTTAGGTTAAAGGTTGGCCTCGATGATCTTAAAGGTCTTTTCCAACCTAAATCATTCCGTGACCCTGTAACTGCTCTCCCTCTCTGGAGGACTCCCCTCCCCTATCCCGAGAGATCCCAAAGCCAGTGATTAATTCCACTCCAAATTTTCATTTGTCGAAAGGAGAACAAAAGCCGTGGCGGGGCACTCACAGAAAAAGGAAGGAATACATTGTCATCATCCAACAATCAGGAATAATGAGAAAGGTCAGGAAAACACACAGAAGGCCAAGATTTCAGCTGGTGGAAGCAGCAGAGCTCCACTGGTGACACTGGGTCAGAAACTTTTACTGCATGAGGTGCTTTGACCCCATCGGAAGCCTTGCAGCACAACTTGCCGAGGAACAATTTGGGAATAGGAAAAAAAAAAAAGAAAACAAATCCCAAAGTCCAGCCAAATGCAGCAGATCCATGACTTCCATGCCTCTCTGAGCTTTATTCCCCAGCCTCCAGCTGATGAAACTCCCTTTCAATCCGTTCCTATTTCCCTCTTTATTGCACAACTGCTTTAAAGCCTTGCAAATTCCAAGGAATGCCAGGGCAAAGTGCCTAGAATTCCTTATCCCAGAATCCTGCAGCATTCAACTGACAATTCCAGGTGGCACAGATGTCATTCCCTTCAGCTGGATGCTGGGAGGCCTAAAGGGACATCCTCACAATCCTACGGATTGCAAAAGGAGAATCCCTGCTGTTTTCTTGGCACCTCAAGCAGCGCGTTGGATGGGACAAGGGGAAACGGGCCTCGAGTTGTGCCATGGGAGCTTCAGGTTGGATATCAGGGAACATTTCTTCCCTGGAACCGTGGTCAAGCATCGGGACAGGCTCTCCGGTCACCACCCCTGGAAGTGCTGAACAGAAAATGAGCAGCTGTGGCAATTCACGATTAGTGGGAAGGGGGGGATTTGGTCAGTGCTTGGACTTGGCCATCTTGGAGGTCTTTTCCATCTTTTCCACCCATAATGATTTTATAATTTTATGGAGACTTCAATAACCCCTCTTGGAGGTCTTTTCCACCCTTAATAATTCTTTAATTCACTGACACATCAATGGCCCCTCTTTTCTTCCCTCCTCTTTCCCCGTGGGACCCCTTGGGCTCAGCCATCAATGTCCTCACCCTCCTTTTAAAGGCTTGGCATCTCCATTCAAGGAAACCCAAATCTCAGGACATTTCATCTTCCAAACCCTTCTCAATCCCTTGCTCCACCCCCTCCACTGAGGGTTTTCCACGTGTAAGGGCAAAGATCTGAAGGAGAGGGGCCTGGAGAAGTTGGCTCTGGATGCACAGAGAATTCTCGTCTCCAGGACTGTCAGCAGGAGCACACTCTCATTATTAATATTTTGATGTTGGATATTTTTCCAGGCCAAATTGCAGCTCTCAAAGTTCTTCCCTGGCATGAATTTGTCCCCTTTTATTTCTTGCATAACTGGGCCTCCAAAAAGCTTCGCAAAGGTTGAGTGCGAGGCAGCCTGTGCCGCTGACACGCATGGGATGTTCCCTCTCCATGAGTCACGGAGCAGATGTGCCTCGTCAGGCGATGCCTGGAGTGGCACTGGAAAGGGAAACAAAATTAACTCATCCCTCAGAACTGGAGAACTCCGGGGAGAAATTGCACACCCAGGCATCGGATTGATTTCTTTATCCTTTGTTGTTAAAGTCGCAGAGGCAGAAATGAAATCATCGGCGAGCTTGGTGAAGGGCTGCTGCTCCTTCCAAGCAAGCTGAGATCGTCTGGAAATCCTTGGGAAAAAAGCTAAAATGTTTCTTTTCCTGAAAGGGGTCTTGTGATGGGAGTTATTTCACAGGATCATGGAATGGTTTGGGTGGGAAGGGACCTTAAAGTCACCCAGTGGCACCCCCTGCTCTGGGCAGGGACACCTCCCACTGTCCCAGGTGCTCCAAGCCCTGCCCAGCCTGGCCTTGGGCACTGCCAGGGATCCAGGGATTCCCAGCTTCTCTGGGAATTCCATCCCATCCCCTCACCACCACCACAGCGAAGGATTTTCCCCTAATATCCCATCTAACCCTCTTCCTCAGGGGGAAGCCATTCCCCTTGTCCTGGCACTCCAGGCCCTTGTAAATATTCTCTGCTTCAGTTCTCCTTTCCAGTCTTGAAAATCATTCTGGGAGGTGGGAAGTTGAATGTAGGTGTTTCTTTCCCAGTTTGGGAGAAGTCACAGAAGCATCGGCCCCACAAATTTGCTTAAAACTGATGAATTTGTCAATCCCAAAAGCCATTTTTGACAGCTGTTCCAGGTATGTCCCAAGCTCACCTTTCACACTTGGGCAAGGGTTGCCCTGATGTGTCCCTGGCTCCCTCCAACCTTCTCCAGGCTGCACTCAGGGAGGGATGGTTGTGATTCCTGGCAGAAAGGGAAATGAGAAACAGCCCCTGGTTAGTCTGGAGCAGTTGTTTAAATCCATAATGCAAATCAAGACAATGAATGTCTCAATTTGCAGACACTGCTGAGTGGAAGCAGTTGGATATTCCCTGCAGCTGGATATTCCCTGCAGCTGGATATTCCCTGCACTTGGAGATATCCCTGCAGTCAAATATATCCCTGCAGCTGGATATTCCCCACAGCTGGATATTCCCTGTAGTTGTATATATCCCTGCAGTTGGTTATTCCCTGCAGCTGGATATTCCCCAGCTGGATATTCCCTGCACTTGGATATATCCCTGCAGTTGGATATTCCCTGCAGCTGGATATTCCCCACAGCTGGATATTCCCTGCAGTTGGATATTTAACTGCAGCTGGGTGTTCCCCAGCTGGATATTCCCTGCAGTTGGATATATCCCTGCAGTTAAATATATCCCTGCAGCTGGATATTCCCTGCAGTTGGATATTTAACAGCAGCTGGACATTCCCTGTAGTTGGATATTTAACAGCAGCTGGATAATTCCCTGCAGCTGGATATATCCCTGCAGTTGGATATTTAACAGCACTTGGATATATCCCTGCAGTCAGATATTCCCTCCAGTTGGAAATTCCCAAGCTGATTCCATTCCCCCGAGGGAAAAACCAGGACCTGTGCCTAGTACAGGTCTCAACAGACCTATAAATTTTCAACTCTGTTTTTCCCCTTTTCCCGTTCAAACGATCATTTCACGAGCTCATTTCATGAGCTGCTGGGGCGTCTGTGTCTCTCTCCCAGAGGAGAAAGTGGGTGTTGAGCTCGTGAAGGAATGGAAGAACGGTCAGAGGTCATTTATTGAAGCCACTCTTTCTTTCTCTAGCCCAATATTTGTCCCTTCCCACCACAGCAAAAGCAAATGGAGCAGCTCTACACTGGAATTGATGCTGGAGCACAGGGCAGGATCCCAGCAGCTTGGTGGAACCAGGGAGGAGGCCCAGTTTTACTCCGGGCCCATCAGCTCTGCATGTTCTGTCCCTCCCTCGGCAGCTGAAGCGGCCCCCAGCCCAGCTACAGCCAGATAAGTGCAAGATGTTGGTGACAGATTCCCAGAATCACAGATTAGGCTGGAAAAGACCTCTGAGATCATCAGTGCAGAGGCTTTATCCCATCGAACTCCAGATCCATGAAAGCTTATCTCCTTATTCCAAACCAGCAGGGTAATTAGGCAGAGCATCCATCTCCTTATCAGCTGCAGGTGAAAATTCACCTTTAGTAGTTTTTAACTCAATAACCCCAGACCTTTGATGAGCTCCAGTGGCTGCTCTGCTGGCCTAGTCACCATCACATCAGCAGCAGCTCTGGGGAGGATTTGTTCCAGATTCCCTTAATTGGCTTCTTGTGCCTCTCTGGCAGCCCCATCCCGCCCGCCTGGCGCGGGGGCAGGGCAGGCCCGTGGCTGCTCTGTGTCACTCCGTGTCACCCCAGACGTCCACTCCATCCTTCCCACAGCATCCCCGTAATGCCTGGCGTGGTCCTTACTCCGAGGTGTAATTTAAAGACAAATTGAACCCCCAGCCATCAAGGCCCAGCGCAGAGGGTGCTGCTGCGGGTAATTACCAGGTGCACAAGAGCTGCAGGACCGTGGAGCTGCCTCCAACGCGGTCTGTGTGAAGGAGACTCTGCTCACAAGGGCTATGAGCTGCCAGAGAGCACAAATCCCAGAAAAACAACCCTTTCAGCCTGGAAAGCAGGGATTGTTCTTTTTCCATAGGCAACAGCAAGGCCCTCAAAGCGCTGGGAGCAGCCCCACCTCGTCCTCCAGGGGGGATATCAAAGCACACACCACCCGTGCCCCTGAGCTCCCAAACAGCTGGCTCTGCACAGCTTCACCCAGTGCTGGCAGCCAGGGGATGGAATCTGGAGGCTGCTGGGGCTCCAAGTGTAGCCACAAGGAGAGGTTCCCAATGGAAGCCACTCCTGGGAAAGAGCTGCATTAGCGAGCCTGCAGCTCATTAACAGCGTGACTTCATCTCACCAGCCTGGTGCCTCTCCCATGTCATGCCCACCTCAGTGACCCTGTCTGGTGACCACTGCCTTCTGCCACAGGGGCCTGATTTGTCCTGGGAGCTCTTGGAGACATTTGTAAACAATATTAAAGTGACAGAAGTGTGTTTTGAATAGCTTGGGATTCTGCAAATTCCTAAAAGTCGTGGTGGTAAATAATTCTCTTGATATGTTTGTTTACACAGCCAGACTTCAAAGCAACTCGCAATTCACTTCACTAAACTTTCCAGCAAACAGGAAGATGATGGAGAGCATCCTGATCCCTGCTCAGCTTGGCTGGAGAGGGCAGCAGAATGCCCCCAGGGCTTCCCTGGGAGCTCAGGTTGTTTTAGCCACACACTCAGGAGCTGGGAGCAGGAACAAAGCTCCTGCTGGCCACGAGGTGATTTGGGCTGAGTTAAACCCACACAGTTTGGTTCTGGACCGTGTCCCTTTTAAAAATAGAAGAAGGTTACAAAACAACCATCACAGAAGCCTCTTTGCCTCCCATCCCCACTGCTGGGATGAATAATCCTGTGGAAGAGCAGTGGGCGAAGCATTAGGAGCTGACGTTTCTGCCAGCCCTGATTATAAACAACAACAGGACACAAATGGAAGAGCTCTTGGTTCATTTTTCCCATTAAAAACCACTCGGTATTTCAAAGGAATCTGCCAGGGAAAGGCTTATTTGAAAGTTCCACGGATGGAGCTGCAAATCAACTCATTAACAATCATCTCTGTAAATGGTGGTTGGTGGTGGGAAGGGGGCAGAGGAGGAAGGCAAGAGGCTGTTTTCTCACTGGTTTTGCTCTCTGTGCTACACATGCAGGCTCTGGAGGGGTGGCTTTCATCCTGACCCCCTGGTCCCTTCCATCAGCTGTGCCAGGAGCACTGGGAGAGGGTCCCAAGGACCCCCAGGTGGATCTGGCTCTGCTGGGCCAATGGTACCCAGCCCTGCTATGGATCTGAGTTTGCTGTTGAAGAGCAGAAAACCCTCATTGACCTCAATAACACTCTGGGAATGCTCAGTCCCAAGGGAGCTGAAGGGATAGGATCGGGTATTTATTTGGTTTAGGCTTTTGTAAAATGCCTACGGGTCAAACAAACATCTGGATTGTGGAATAGAAGCAGCCAGACACAGCCTGAACTGGGCTGGAGACACCAACCACTCTCACATCCCGCAGCAGAACGGGCCAAGGAAAATCTGATCCACAAACAGCAATTACCAAAGGCCAGGGGTTAAAATGACCGAGGACTGGCTGATCCCTTTGGGAAGACACGCCTGGAGCTCCATTCCACGGCACTTTGGACTATGCTGCAGCATGTGGAGCCTCTCGAATAGCCAGCATCCCTATCCTGAATCCAGAGGCAGGGACGTGAACGAGGTTCGGCAAAATTCCCATAACTCTTTGTGTCCCCAGTAATCCAACCTGAACATCCCTGCTCCTGCAATGGGAAAGGCTCTGCCAGCTGGTTGGATGTGACCAGCAGGAAATTCCTTGTGCATCAGACCTGCAATGAGGTGTTGCAGGACGTGAAGAGGATATTCTGCAGGAACTGGGAACTCGAGATCCGCCGGGAATCCGCTGCTGCTGATCCGTGGTGGAGATTCCAGTTCAAGGTGGAGCCGTTCCAAGCTCTGTGTCTCCAGGCTGGGATGTTCATCCCACACAGCACAAGGCTTCCTTTCCTCTTATCCTCTTGATAATGGATTCTGCGTCCAGGACGAATTGGGAATTTAACCAAAGCCATCCCATAATGCTGGCTGATCCCATTCTCTGATTAACAGGCAATGGGGGAAGTCAGAGAGAATTCGAGGTTCCAAATTCAGACCAGGCTCGGAAATCAAACAAGGATCAAGACCAAGGTTATGGCAATGGTCCAGTGTCATTCCTCCCCTGCCAATGGAGCAGCCCCTCCTTGGGGGTGCCATCATTGCCTTCGAGGAGCCCCAAAGGATTGACCCCACACGTCACTCCTCAAAACCAGGGATGGGTGGGTCACACAATCCTGCAATGGTTCGTTTGGAAGAGACATTAAATCCCACCCAGTGCCACCCCTGCCCTGGCAGGGACACCTCCCGCTGTCCCAGGGGGCTCCAGCCGGGCCTTGGGCACATCCAGGGATCCAGGGGCAGCCCCAGCTCCCTGGGAATTCCACCCCAGCCCCTCCCCACCCTCCCAGGGTACAAATGTTAAAGGTTTTAAAGGCTCTGGCTGGGTCCAGGAGCAGCCGCAGAGGGAAGGAGGATGCAGAACAGGTCAGACAGTCCCAGAGAGGGTTTTGGACAGGCACTCTGGGCTCTGCAGTGCATTTATTGCTCAGAAATCCATTCACAGGTTTCCACACGGCCCATCCCACTGGAATACATTTAATTACTCCGATCTTTTAGCAAGTACCTGTGAAAACACCCTGCACCTCAGTGAGGAAAGGCAAGGCTGCAGGAGACTGAACAGAAACAGGAGAGTGAGGGAACATCTCTCCCAGACTTTGCTGTGATTTTTTTTTTAGAAATCAGCTCAGTCTTTTAGAGATGGAGGAAAGAAGAGACAAAGAATCTATTTCAGCACTTAGCTGTGATCCTGTGAGACGTGACAGGGCTGGAATTAATCCCGATAAACATGAGGCATGACTCCCTGTGCACAGGTAACAATGTGCAGAAAAATCCCCAGCTCTCCAGGACACCAAATCCTCCCTCCAGAATCCAAGGAAAGATTCAAACAAGACCCAAAATGGAATTTAATGCCTGAAACTCCTGGACTGCTCTGTTTGTTGGTCTGGTACCAACACTTCCAGCCCTTAAATCACTGAGCCCAAGGTACCACGAATGAGCAAATGGTCCCAGAAAGGTGCAGAGATTTTTCCCAATGCAGAGATTTGACCCCCCTGCCATTCCCAGAGTGTTTTGCTGCTGCCCAGGGTTAGAGGCAGACAAGTGCTTTGTTCTCTTGCAGCTTGGGGTTATTTTTAGACCCCTGGGCTCCCTTTAGTTTGAATTAAATGTCAGTGGTAATTAGCTAAGAGAGCACGTCAGCTGTGGGCAGCACGTGAGCAAACACACGTTGGATCCTGAAAGAATGGAAAGACTTCTCCTTTTTCAAGAACTGTTTTCTTTAAGGTCGTTTTTTTTTCTGCTCCTTTATTGTAGCAGAGGAACTTTGCAACATAAATTAATTTTGTGATTTTTCATCTCTGCTCTCAATCCACTCCCCTAAGGAAGAAATAGATGCAAAGTGGATGTAAAAACAATCTCAATAACTCCATACCAAAACTCCTTTTTTAACCTCCAGTAAATGTTTTAAAAGCTCCAGAGCTGAACAGCTCCAAAATCCAATTTACAACTTCCCTTCCTCCCGGCCAAAGGAATGGGGAATTCTTTAAAAGCTCCATTTCACAGAATATTTGAGCTCATCCCAGGACGAATGACAGGAGGTGATTTTGACTGGAAATTATCTCAGCCCTATTTTATATTGCAGTTGCATGGGGAAGCGATTTGTAAAAGGTTAAAAACGGAAGAAGAGAATGTTAAAAATAGAAATATTCATTCCCTGGTTTGAACACATCCTTCCATAAGTCATTAATGCTCACAAACACATTGCTGGAAGCACTGCCAGGCAAGGAATTGCTGGAATATTTAAAACTGATCAATCAATTGGTGGCATTTCTTTCCAACCCCTCAATAATCGATATTACCAGGCCCTGCATAAAAACACACGCTGGAAGCACTGAGGATCACAAAGGTATGACATGAATTAACTCAAAATAGAAATGTTAAAGGTTTTAAAGGCTCTGGCTGGGTCCCAGAGCAGCTCGGAGGGAAGGAGGATGCAGAACAGGTCAGACAGTCCCAGAGAGGGTTTTGGACAGGCACTCTGGGCTCTGCAGTGCATTTATTGTTAAAAAATCCATTCACAGATTTCCACATGAATTTAATACATTTAATTACTCCGATCTTTTAGCAAGTACCTGTGAAAACATCCTGCACCTCAGTGAAAGAGAGGCAAGGCTGCAGGAGATTTAAAATAAACAAGAGAGTGAGGGAACATCTCCCAGCCTTTGTCCCAGCCCCACATCTCTGACACCTCCTCTGCCCCCAGCCAAAGCCACTGAAGGAGATGAAGTTTTCCAGGCACACCAAGAAACGTTGGATGCATTTTCCTGTCTCTCTTTGGGATCTGTGAGCAAGCACAGCGAGCAGAGCCTGGACTCGGCTCTCCACACTCAGCCTGGGCTGTCTGGAGCTCCTTTCATTTAAAATAGTCAGCCAAAATTCTGTATCAGGGATGTTTCAGCCCTTTCCAAAGAGTCAGAGCTGCCCTGAGGATGGTTATCCCCTGGTTTCAGCCCTTTCTAAAGAGTCAGAGCTGCCTTGAGGATGGTTATCCCCTGGTTTCAGCCCTTTCTAAGGTGTCAGAGCTGCCCTGAGGATGGTTATCCCCTGGTTTCAGCCCTTTCTAAAGAGTCAGAGCTGCCCTGAGGATGGTTATCCCCTGGTTTCAGCCCTTTCTAAGGTGTCAGAGCTGCCCTGAGGATGGTTATCCCCTGGTTTCAGCCCTTTCCAAAGAGTCAGAGCTGCTCTGAGGATGGTTATCCCCTGGTTTCAGCCCTTTCTAAAGAGTCAGAGCTGCCCTGAGGATGGTTATCCCCTGGTTTCAGCCCTTTCTAAGGTGTCAGAGCTGCCCTGAGGATGGTTATCCCCCGGTTTTAGGGGAATGAATATTTTGGCTGTCCGGAGAGCAGAGCATGCACAGGGTATTGAGGGAATGCTGTTTAATCCCAGCTGATGCCTTGGGGTGGTGTTTTTTGGGGTTAACACAGTGTTGGGCCTGACCACATCCCAGTGGAGCAGGAGGGTCCCGCTGATCCTGGCAGGAATGGAGTGGCCAGCAGGAGCAGGGAGGTCATTCTGCCCCATGCTCGGCACTGCTGAGGGCACACCTCGAGTGTCCAGCCCTGGGCCCCCGGGTTGGGAAAGACATCGAGGTGCTTGAGGGTGTCCAGAGGAGGCAACGAGGCTGGAGAGGGGCTGGGAACACAAACCCTGTGAGGAACCCCTGAGGGAGCTGGGGGTGCTCAGCCTGGAGAAAGGAGACTCAGGGGTGCCCTCATCACTCTCACAGCTCCTGAAAGGTGCCTGTGCTCAGCTGGGCTGGGCTCTGTCTCCAGGCAGCACTGACACAACCAGAGCACACAGCCTCGAGCTGCTCCAAGGGAAATATAGGTTGAGTATTAGGAAAAAGTTTTTCATGAAAAGAGTGATAAAGTTCTGGAATGGCTGCCCGGGGAGCTGGTGCAGTCACCATCCCTGGGTGTGTTTAACACAGCCTGGACTGGCACTGGCTGCCAGGGTTCAGTTGAGGTGTCAGGGAACGGGTTGGACTCGATGATCTTGAAGGTCTCTTCCAACCCAGGGATTCTGTGATTGTGTGATTTTATGACTGTATGATTGTATGACTGTATGATTGTGTGATTCTGTGACTGTGTGACTGTGTGATTGTGTGACTGTGTGATTGTGTGATTGTGTGACTGTGTGATTGTGTGACTGTGTGACTGTGTGATTGTGTGATTGTGTGACTGTGTGATTGTGTGACTGTGTGACTGTGTGATTCTGTGACTGTGTGTTTGTGTGATTCTGTGACTGTGTGATTGTGTGATTCTGTGATTGTGTGTTTGTGTGATTGTGTGACTGTGTGGTTGTGTGATTGTGTGACTGTGTGACTGTGTGATTCTGTGACTGTGTGGTTGTGTGATTGTGTGATTCTGTGATTGTGTGATTCTGTGATTTTGTGATTGATTGTGTGATTTTGTGATTCTGTGACTGTGTGACTGTGTGATTCTGTGATTGTGTTTTTGATTGTGTGTTTGTGTAATTCTGTGATTGTGTGATTCTGTGATTCTGTGACTGTGTGACTGTGATTGTGTGATTCTGTGATTGTGTGATTGTGTGACTGTGTGATTGTATGACTGTATGATTGTGTGATTGTGTGATTCTGTGACTGTGATTCTGTGATTGTGTGTTTGTGTGATTGTGTGACTGTGTGACTGTGTGATTCTGTGTTTGTGTGACTGTGTGTTTGTGTGATTGTGTGTTTGTGTGATTGTGTGATTCTGTGATTGTGTGATTTTGTGATTGATTGTGTGACTGTGTGATTCTGTGATTCCCTGGATGCCGGAGCACCAGGATGGGTTGGTTTGGTTCCAGCTGCCAGGAGAGCCCAGTGCAGAAGCTGAGGGGAGAGGACGGGTCTGGCCCTGCCTCACAGAGCCCCTTTAAACCAGAGCCAGGCTTCAGCTTTTCTCTCACCCCCAGGATCAAAAATAATCCCATCCTCTGGATGCTGAGACCTTTTGAAGGAGTCGCAGTGAAACCGATTCCCTCCCGTGGATTCCGGCCTTCCGGGCCCGTGGGCCTTTGAAGGAGGGTCTGGTTTCAGAATTAGAGCTGGGTTTAATTCCCTTGTGGGACTACACCTGGTGGCACCTTCCTTTGAACCCCTGCGCCCTGGAGGAGGGAGGATTAGCACTTCCTTATGGAATCTCCTGTGTCCAGCTGTTTGGTTTCATTTTTTAATTTTTTTAAAAAATAAATATTAAATTTTATTTATTTTATTATATGTTTATATTTTAATTTTTTATATTTTATATTAATATTTTATTTTTATATTTTATTTGTCATTTTTATTCTTTGTCTTAATTTTAATTTTTTATTTTTAAATTTTAATTTTAATTTAAAAATTTTTAATTTTATATTTTATATTTTTTATTTTTGTTGAGGTTGAGATTGAAGTTCTTGACATGGGATTTTGTGTTTAGGTTTAGATGTTTATTTTTTTAAAAATTTATGTTATAGTCTCACAGTGGTGAGTTTTCTAGTATTTATTAACCAGGTATAAAATGGTAAACTATTTTTATAGTTAACCATATATATGGGTATAATATATATAGTATATAGTAATAGCATATATATTTTAATTTTTATAAGGTTTTTAAAGGTTAAACTATTTAATTAAGAAATGACACTTAAATTTTTTCACTTTTAACTCAATATCTAACGACTTGAAGTCCGCAATGCAGACTTTTTTATTTAATTATAAAACAGCACCCAAACCCAAGGAGAAGAAGGAAGAAGAATAAGAAGAATGACTGTTTTTTGCTCTAAAAGTTTTATTTTGCTTTATGTATATTTCTAGATTCTAAAACTTTAATCTCTAAATTTTTTTTCTCTGTGATATTACAGATTTTCAATTAACTATACCCTTGTAATCTTAGTGCTATCAGTTAATTTTGGAAGCTTTCTCTACGGTTTTAGGTCAAATGCAGTGTTCTCTTGGGAGTTAGAGTTTGTTGGTAGGGAAAGTTTCAAATTTAACATCCAGCCCTGCAGGGTGAGCTTCCAAACCACCAAATCTGGGCTTTCACTGGGAAAAGCACGGGAATAGTCATGAACCTGCAGCGGGTGACTCGGATTCACAGCGATTAAAGAGAGGGGTTCCAACCCTGTGAACACTAAGGTACAAATAGAATCAGAGAATTAGAGAATCCCAGAATCCCAGAATCAGAGAATCCCAGAATCAGAGAATCAGAGAATCCCAGAATCCCAGAATCAGAGAAGCAGAGAATCCCAGAATCAGAGAATCCCAGAATCAGAGAATCAGAGAATCCCATAATCCCAGAATCAGAGAATCCCTGAATCAGAGAATCCCAGAATCAGAGAATCCCAGAATCAGAGAATCAGAGAATCCCAGAATCCCTGAATCAGAGAATCCCAGAATCAGAGAATCCCAGAATCAGAGAATCCCAGAATCTCAGAATCAGAGATTTAGATAATCAGAGAATCCCAGAATCAGAGAATCAGAGAAGCAGAGAATCCCAGATTCAGAGAATCCCAGAATCAGAGATTTAGATAATCAGAGAATCAGAGAATCCCAGAATCCCAGAATCAGAGAATCCCAGAATCAGAAAATCCCAGAATTCCAGAAAGGTTTGGGCTGGAAGGGACCTTTAGCATCATCCCATCCCTCCCCTGCCACGGTCAGGGACATTTTCCAGTGTCCCAGGTTGCTCCAAGCCCTGCCCCAGCTGCCCTTGGACACTTCCAGCATTGTAACAAGCATTATCCCACTGTTTCAAAGGAACTGGGATTCGGAATTGTGCTGCTGCTTTTGCAGAGAATGGCACAAGTTTCAAACTCTCCTCAGCTTCAGGAAAGGGAACCATCCCTAAATACCCTCATTTTTCCTGAAAGAAGGTGGATTCATGCAATTATTAATAGCAGTCACCACTTGGCAATCAGAAATGCCTTCAGATGATGCTGCAAAGCCCATTAATCTCATTCCTGAAGCTGGAGCATTCCTGGCAGAGCAGCAGCAATCCTGACACACGCGTTTGCTGTAAAGCTGGGCCTGCTCTAGGCCTAATCTAAAACTGATGGGCAGGATTATTTTTAGTTTAACCTTGGTATTTGGCTAAAAGGAATGCAAATGCCATTGCTGAAGGAGAAAGGGGAAATAAAAGAGACAGAAATAACAGCTGGGTGGAAAATGAAAGCCCAGCACTGAGTGTGACCCCTGCAATTAGGCACACACAGGTAATTGATCTTTACTTGCTGATGTCACAAAAGGGACATTTGTGACTGTCCCAAAGTGAAACTTTAACTCAGGTAATGCTCCAGCAGCCCAGATGGGAATCACCAGGTTTAAACCAAAATCCATTTTCTCTGTTTGGATTTGAAACCTCCTCCTCCAGTGCTTTATTTTCTTCACTTCTCCCTCCCTCCCACCCAGGCTTCCCCAGCCCCGCTCTGCCCTGGCTCATCTCACTTCCACAAGGGAAAGTGGAAACAGCGAATCCATGCCCTGGAATGGTGTGGCCAGAGAGGCTGATCCCACCCTGGATATTTGGGAATGATAATTCCATTTTGATTTGTTTTTTTTTTTTTTCCTTTTCTTGCTTCCTATGGATTATTGGAATGGGTGCCCCACCCCAAGCAGTGCCCAAGGCCAGGCTGGACAGGGCTTGGAGCAGCCTGGGACAGTGGGAGGTGTCCCTGCCACAGCAGGGCTGGGAGTGGGATGATCTTTAATCCCATGATCCCACAATGATCCCTCCCATTGATTTCTGCCATCTGTGCCCATTTACCCAGTGTAACAGGATTTAAATTCCTGGTTTGCACAGCCAGGAAGATCCTTGGGAATTCTCCTCTATCCTTCCTTTTTATCCATCTGGAAGGAGCCACATGAAAAGCCCGCTGTTTAAGAGGGATGGAGGCAGATAAATCACATTAATGGGAACATATTGACTCCTCTATAAGTTGAAGCTAGAGCAAAAGGCACGTGGGTCACAGAAAACAAGGAAAGATCAAATTTGAACTTGAACTTGGACTTCCACCTGAGAAACTCTTCAGTTTATCCTTTTTATACGAGATTAGAACCCTGCACATGTCCCTTCCCACCTGGGTTCCTCTGGTGGTCTCAGCCTAGAAAACTCTATGGAATTTGATAACCTTTAAATTATAAAAAAAAAGCTTTGATCTCTCATTAACATTCTGAGCTCACCAACATCCCACCCCCAGATTTCACCCAAACACTCAAACCAAGCATTTTTTCCTTTAATTTTAAATGTCTCTCTCTTTTTTTTCTTTTAATTTTTCCAGGGGAACTTAATAAAAACCAGGTTTTGTTGACTGAACAGAGAAGCGGGGTGTGTAAACAAAGGAGATTCTTGTGTGAAAGTCAATTCTCTCTGGCTTCTAGGAATTCCACAGGGCTAAAATTAGAAAGACCTGGATCAAACCTTGGACTTGGGCTCAGGGGGAAAATCCTGGAGCCAGTGTTGGGAACAGCCAGCGGGGGATGGGAATCACAGCAAATTCCTGGATTCCTCAAGGATTCCAAGGTCTGGGGGTTGCTCCCAAGGCAGATTTGCTCCCAGGGATAAAGTGGAAGAATTTAAATTATTTTACAGCAATACCTGAGCCACAGACAGGATGCTGCAGAGTCTGTGACCATTATTCACCTTAAGAACTCTGAACATTTCAATTAAATGAACTCCCTCCTTATTAATTGCTCTCATTTTGATTCCTAATTAAAAGCATTTTACTTTTTCATGGCACCAGCTCCACTGAACATGTGGCAAAGCTCTTCTCCCGCTGTTGTACCCGAGTTCTGAGCATCTCCCACTTTTTTCATCCTTTTCCTTTGGTCTCTGCCTGTTTCCTTGGTTCTTTTCCCCCTTTCCCACTGCCTGCCCAGGATTGTATTTCCCTCCCCATTTTCCTCTCTGTCACTTCCCCCCAGAATCCTCCACATGCTGGAGCCCAGGGCACAGGGAATATTTCTCTGCCTGTCCTGAGAAGTCCTGATCCTCAGGAGAGCACTGCTTTTAACCTTCCTCCATGGAGAAAGCTTCCAAGACTTTGGGATGAACAGGAACCTACGAGTGTGTGAAATGGATTGTGGTGCAGTTTAGCACTGGGTGAAAAACTTGGGATTTTTAGTATGGAAAAAGTTTAGTATGGAAGAAAAAGTTTAGTACAGAAAAAGTTTTGGGTTTTTAGTACGGAGGTGGGAGGGAGACAAGAGGGAGGATTTTGGGCGTTGTCTGATCTCCCTGCTCTTCATCTGCTCCGTTTTCTGCAGTGCTGGTGGCACAGGGGGATTAATTAGAAAGAACCACAACGCAGATGTTGGACAGACAAATAATGAGTTATTGGTAGGAAGGTGGAAATAAAACACATTCCAGGAGTCAACTGGACAAAACAGCTTTGAAAGACCTCGAATCTGGGTCTGGTGAATTTGGTGCCTTCTCTGTGTGCACGGAGCCTGAGATGTCGGTGGCATGCAGAACTTCTGATAAGAGAAAAATAAACGACAACCTGAAGACCAAAAACCCAAGAGTCCCGTCCGCCTCTCATCCCTGGCACTGAACTTTTGGGGGGCCTCCCCATCGGGGGGGGGCCATGAGGGAGGTTTCAACAGACTGGTGCCCTGTGTGAGGCTCAAACCCACGACCTTCAGGCTGTGAGACAGCTCCATTTTTAAGGCTTTCGACTTGGAAGAGCCCACGTGGCCTGGAATTGAGCTGAGGTGCTTTGGGTTTGGTGATTCCACTGGAGAAATGCTGATGTACCTGAGCTGATGATGAGATATGGGAAAGCAATTCCTCCCTGTGAGGGTGGGGAGGGGCTGGGATGGAATTCCCAGAGAAGCTGTGGCTACCCATGAATCCCTGGAAGTGTCCAAGGCCAGGCTGGACAGGGTTTGGAGCAGCCTGGGACAGTGGGAGGTGTCCCTGGGTGAAACTGGATGAATTTAAGGTCCCTTCCTACCCAAACCTGGGGTTCCACAGCCTTGCTGTACATCCTGAAATGTGTATTTCTCCAGGAAATCTCTCCATTTTGCTTTCCACTTTCCGTTCCTTAGCACTTCCTCCTGAGTCAGCTGCCTCTTCCAGGTTGGGAATAACATGGACACAGCCTTCTGTGGTGTTTTTAACGCTAAAAATTACCTGGGAATCCTGGCTGCTAAAGCGCAGCAGGAATATCTGTGCTGGGAGGGAAGTGCTGGACAGAGACACGGACAGCAGCTCCTGCTCCAGCTCTGCTCATGGGGAAGGGATGGGAGACCCCCTTCCAGACGTTTCCAATTCATGCTTTTAATCTCCAGACCCAGCTCTGGATCCTCTCCTCCTTCCTTGATCCTCCTGCTTGGAACTTTCTTCAAGTCCCTCCAAATTTTAGCACAAGATTGGTTCTGGAGCTGGAAATGCTGGGTTTGGTCATTTCTTTGACAAGGAGGGGAGGGTCCTTCCCAGCCATGGATTCCTGCATCCACAAGGCCCCAGCTCCCTCTCTCCTCATTGATAGATCCCCTGACCACAGGCAGGAAGTCTCCTGCAAACAAGGAACCAAAGGAATAACCACAATCATTTGAACCTCATTTGTGTGGGAGCCACTCCCAGCCTCAGCAGGGGCTCAAACAGACACTGGGGATGTCTCTGAACTCTGAATTAGACCAGGAATTGCCCCCTTAAGCCCTGAACTCGCGTTCTTCTCCATCCCAGTTCTCTCCTATTCCATGTTCGTGATGCCTCCTCCCCACTGGAGCTGCCCAGGTCATCTCGACCCCCATCCACAGTTTGCTCTCCTGTGCACAAGGCCAGAGCTGTGCCCCAGATCATTTCATAATTCTGAATCCCAATTTCTCCCCTTCCTCTGGGAAAGATGCATTTTTTGCAATACCTATGTTGTAACTTTCTAGAGCACATGCTTCCAATTTGAGCGTGATTTTCCAAAGCTCCTAGCACGCAAACACAAAAGTTCCTCATTTCTTCCCCTTTTTATTCTCCATTTAATCCATCCTCTCTTTTGATGCTTTGGATCATCTTTCTATCTCACATCTTGGCCTCCAGTAGAAAAGCTTTTAGTTGTAACCACGGACTTAAACCCCACAGAGAAGCCCAACAATTAATCTGGGGGATTTAGGCAGAACTCTTTCCTCTCCTTGCCGACTTCCCATTTTCCACCTCCTCCCAACCCCAAACTCAAAAGCAGAGGAGAAACTTCTGAAGAGCTTCACCAGTTTCAAACCAAAAAGGGAGAAAATCAACCCAAATTTAGCTGCTGTCACCAGTTTTCTGAGTGACTTTGGCTGTGTTTTATTCCCAGTCTCCCAACAGATGCTGGGGGGGGACCAGAAGCTTCCCTGCCTCCCCCTCATCACTGAAATATCTGAGATTCCCAGGAGCAAAGAGCCTTTCAGCACATGGATGGATCCCCCACTCTGGAAGCACAAACCCCATTTCCAGCCAACTCCCTTCCCTCTGTAGCTGCAACTCAGATCTCTTCTTCAGCTGTGACCAATTCAGGGCCAATTCTTGAGCTCTTGGGGCATTTTGCCATCAACCAAAAGTTGGCTTTAATGTCCTTTATCACCCCCAGTTCTTCCATGGGGATGTTCCATAAAAAATTGGACTCTGCACTGTCCAATATCCAAACCTGGGCCAGCCATGGTTTCACTGGGAGAGCCTCAAAACCAAAGCGAGAATGGTAGAGCCTGGTTTTGTGCTCTAGAATTGCAATAAAAGAGTTATTTTAGGCCTGGACACACCTTGTTATTCCTTCAACTGGGAAAAAAGCCCAACGTGGGTCCCCAGCTGATGTCTTTTGGGATTCTGGCTCTGTAGAGTCAGGATAAAAATTAATCTCGGTCTTACTGGTGCCTCCAGGGGACAGGACGTTCCCAGTCCCTCACACAGCAGTGCAAGTGTTTGCTTTTGCTTTGGGGGGAGAGGATAAAATAAAAAAGGAGGGCAAACAAACCCCAGAACAATGAAGCAAATGAATTACAGCACATTCTAGCTGGCTTCAAATAACAAACATGACCCTGCTCACAGGAACACGATTCCCTCTCCAGTTTGTGTCTCCCTGGAAATCATAACAAGATGGAGACTCCTGGACCTGGGATTTACCATTAAACCTGAGCTCAGCCATTCCAGGGTTTGGGATGGGATTTCAGCACCAGCTGTAGTTCCCAGCTGAGGGATTTGAGCTTTTTTTTTGGGCCAAAAGGTGCCGTTTCCCTGAAAGTTTCTGGTCCAAAGCATTGTTTGGACAAATCAACTCGGCCAAAAGGTTCCCAAATCCCTCCTCCTCTTACACAAGCTCTTTCTTGTAAGGCTGCTCACTTTATCTGCTGTCAGAGCAGAGGCTCAGGGTTACCAGTTCTGACTCAGGCAGATGATTAATAACAAGTGAGGGGCAGCACAGCACTTGTGCTGTGATTTCTCTGCAGAGGGGATTGTGGCAAACCCGGGCTGTGCCAGGGGCCCAGGGGTGCATCCAGACCCCGCTGGAAAATGTGGATTCCCTCTCCAGCACCACTGACCAAACTCCAGAGGCACAGGGATGGATCTTGCACTGCTGGGGATGGCTGGAAGTACCTGCAGATCAACCCACCTGGTATCACCCTCAGCACGGAACAGCTCCCAGCAGGGAGCTGAAAGCAAAATCAATGAGTTATATTCAGGAAAAAAGTACCAAACCATGCAAGGGGTTTAAAAACCCTTTTCCTACCTCCCAGTCAGAAGGGAGGACTTTGGGGCTCACAAAAGGTTTAGCAAAGAGGGTTTACTCCAGGATAAAGCTACAAACAGGAGCAGCACAGGGGACCTGAGCAAGCGGGGAGGTCTGGCCTTTGTGAAGATCCTCAGAGCACCCACATTTTCCTAAAAATTGTCTCTATTTCCATTGGGAATGTTAAAAACAATAAATCAGTGGACAAGGGCTGGTGTCAGAGGGGAATATAAAGAGTGGAGATGCAGCTCCAAGGCAAAGTCACCACTTGTGTGACCTCCCCTGGCTGGATCTGTAGAGTGAGGCATCTGGGGAAGGATGGGGCCTTGCAACCTGGAACCTTCCTCAGCAAAGGAACCTCATCTACAGCAAATCACCCCTGGCCACCACTGAATTGGTAAAATCTGGTTAATCCAGGGCTTCTCCTGGAGCAGCAGCAAGGCCTGGTTTTACACAGCTCCCTTTTCCCCTGGGATGGATCCTGGGGGCAGCTGGAGGAGTGCCCCGTGCACATCTCAGCCAGGTCACACTCGTGTTTCACCGCCCGGCACACCAAGCCCGACGTCTTGGACTGAGGGAGGGAGGAAATGCCACACTCAGCACCAGCTCCTCCACCAGAACCACCCAGCTGAGGGGTGAAACAGGCAGGAAGATCTCCTCGCTGCACGGGCTGTGTGAGGAGCGGGATCCATACCTCACTTCGTGCTGGATCTGTCAGTTCACAGGGGTTTGCCTCTTGTGCCACAGCTTTTATTGCCAGGAGAAAACAGCCAAGCAAAGGGCTCCTTTCTCCAGCATGGCGGGAGATTGAGGGAGTTGGTGGGGGGGGTTTGGGGTGGACTGGTGGGCAGTGACAGCACCTGAGGGAACGGCTGGAGCTGCGCCAGGGAGGGTCAGGCTGGGGATCAGGGAAAGGTTGGATTTTGGGAAAGGCTGGATTTTGGGAAAGGCTCTTCCCCCAGAGGCTGCTGGCACTGCCCAGGCTTCCCAGGGAATGGGCACAGCCCCGAGGCTGCCAGAGCTCCAGGAGAGTTTGGACAGCACTCCAGGGATGCCCAGGGTGGGATTTTGGGGCGTCTGTGCAGGATCAATGATCCCAGGGGTCACTTGCAGCTCAAGATATCTCACAATTCTGCCCTGAATGATGCCACATATTCCATGAAATCCCAGCCCTGCTGTTCCCAGAATCCATCTTGCCACTCACCCCAGCACCTGAGGGCACAGCAGGAGGATCCCTCAGGTCCCGTTCAGGGGATTGAATCCTCACCCCAGCACCTGAGGGCACAGCAGGAGGATCCATCAGTCCTGTTCAGGGGATTGAATCCTCACCCCAGTGGGGTTTGCTGGATTAGAGCACAGACACAGCCAGGCCGGGCTTTTAGAGCCTGATGACCTTTAAGGATGAGAAATAATAAAAGGAAAAACGTGAACCCTGACAAATTCATAACTCCAGCACAGGGGAAAGGAATGTATTCCTTGTACATATGAAAAAACATTGCCCAGGACATGTCTATTTTCTTTTCCATCCCGTGGCTGTTCTGAATTATGTACAGAATATTCCCTCGTTGTTTGTTCTGGTGCATTTTTGTGTGTGGGGGTACTTTGGCTGTCCCAAATGAGTTCATTATCACTGATCAAATGGATGAAACACCCTTTGTTTTGTCTCCCCAGCATCCCGTGGAAGTGCTGTGTTCCTGGAGGAGCTGGGATGCTTTTGCAGCTCTCCAGCACAATCTGTGAGAGGCACAATCCCATTTTCCATCCACTTCAGGAAATAGGGATTTGGAATTCAATCCCACTGGCGTTACTCAGGGAGATGGGAGGGAAGGGTGACATTTGCCAACTTCCAGCTCCAACCACCCCTTAATGGTGACAGCAAGCAAGAACAGGCAATTCCTTGTGTTTCGCCCAGCTGGGCGCTGAGGGATGGATGGATTGTCCCTTGGTGTTATCACTTTGGGATGCAGATAAAAGGGATCAGCTTTTGAGCTGGGAAAGGTCCCTCCATCCCAAAGCAAAAGCAAATGTGTGCTCAAGCTCTTGTTGAAGATCCCAAAGCAATGTCAGATGTCAGCAAGCAGCTCAAAACCTCACAGCATTCAGCAAATACAAAATAAAAAAAGAAAAAAAAAAGAAAAAAAAAAGAAAAAAAAAAGGATTTCTTTTAATTTGGAAAAGTTGTGCCTGGTGTTTCCAGTGAAGCTGAAGAAATCCCATCTTTCTGTGAAATATTCATTAAAATGACAATAACAGAGTTTATTTTTAGCCTGTTGAAAGCTTTCCTTGCTTTGTACTTTCCTCATCCAGCAACAGCCACAAACCAAACTGAAGCTTTGTTTAGAAGGAAAAAATAAGAACAAGGCACATGAGGAGTTCCCAGATCCCGGGCTGCTTTCCCTGCCTCTGGCACAGCCCTCCTGTCTCCACCTGGCACCGTGGGAGGTGTCCCTGCCCGTGGCAGGGGTGGCACTCTATGGGTTTAAGGTCCCTTCCCACCCAAACCATTCTGGGATTCCATGGTTCCATGATGTGATTGTATAAAATATCTCAGGGTGATCTTTTGTCCCTGAATTTTTTCAGGTAATCTCCAGGAAAAATCTGAATTCCCTCTACATGAAGCTCCGCTGATGTTTTTAAACGTTGCAATCGTTTTTTCCTCCTTTTCACCTCTGAACGTCCGATGAAGACTGAACACAAAGGTGATTTTCTTCTTCCTTGAGAACAAAGTATTTGGCTCCCTCCTGTGGGCTCTGGCGTTGTGGATTCCCAAACATTGATTAGACACGGCAGGAAGAGCAGTTACTGCTGGATCCACCTCCCTGGCAGACCTGGGGCTCTCTGGGCCCACAGAGATTTTCTGAGCTCCAGGATTACCAGGAATGCCACAGGAACGTGCACAGGGCACCGTGAGGACGAGGGGCACGTGCAGGGATGGACCAAAGCACAGAAGTGTCATGGAATGACACCAGCAGTAAATCTGGGCTTCCCTTCCCTTCCCTTCCCTTCCCTTCCCTTCCCTTCCCTTCCCTTCCCTTCCCTTCCCTTCCCTTCCCTTCCCTTCCCTTCCCTTCCCTTCCCTTCCCTTCCCTTCCCTTCCCTCACCATCTCCACAACCAGCAGCCACAATTAATCCTCCTTTTCATTCATTTAATAATATACATTTAATAAGAAGAGACATTGAATTTCCATTTAATGTACGTTTAATAATAATGAGCTTTTCAATAATAATGAGATAAAAATGCAAGTCTGTGAGCAGGGATCTCCTGCAGCTCTCTTTGATGAGATCACGTTCCCCTCATTGAAGCCAGCCTGGGGGAGGAGAGGACACAAAACACAAAATGCAACCTTCCTGCTCCAGGTGTGGCAGAGGCAGCTCCAGCTGTGGCTGGGAACTGAGGCTGTTCTGGGACCTCACCCCTGGTTTATGGCATCTCACCCCGATTTCTGGCATCTCACCCCTGATTTAGGCATCTCACCCCGATTTCTGGCATCTCACCCCTGATTTAGGCATCTCACCCCAATTTCTGGCATCTCACCCCGATTTCTGGCATCTCTCACTCCCTGCCCTTACCTGGCAGCAGCAGAGCAGCCCCGAGTGCAGCGGACCCGAGCAGGCTCTGGATGGCAGCAGCGCCCAGCGCACAGCTCGGGGGGAGCGCATCCCTGGGCCCGGGACAGGGACCCGGCACGGGGACAGCCTGGGGACAAGGGCAGAACAGGGACCCGGCTCGGGGACAGCCTGGGGACAAGGGCAGGACAGGGACCCGGCTCGGGGACAGCCTGAGGACACTACTGGGACAGGGACCCGGCACAGGGACAGCCTGGGGATAATACTGGGACAGGGGCCTGGCATGGGGACAGCCTGGGGACAAAGGCAGGACAGGTACCCAGCAAGGGGACAACGGGGGGACAACAACAGGACAGGTACCTGGCATGGGAACAATGACGGGGACAATGCTGGGACAGGTACCTGACTTGGGGACACCGAGGGGACAATGCTGGGACAGGTACCCGGCATGGGATAACCTGGGGACAGCAGCAGGACAGAGACCCGGCACAGGAACAGCCTGGGGACAATGGCAGGACAGGTCCCCTGCACAGGGACACCGAGGGGACCCAGCTGTGCCCTGCCCTGAGCCACCTCTCTGACATCAAAGGGCCAATGGAGAGAGGAGGCTTCGCTTGGTTATTTTTCCTGTTCTTCCAGACCTACTGGAAGACACCACCAGTAGGTGGATTAATTAATCCATACCCTCAATAATTAATCCATGCCCTCATTAATTGACCCATACATTCATTAATTAATCCGTCAAAACCAGACCTTACAGTGAGGGGCAGCTGCACACCTTCAGAGTCCCTTCCACAGGCACGAACAGACAAAAAAAGGCATTTTCAAGCCACCTCTGAAAGTAAAAACTCCAATCCTCATCTCCCAAGCACCTCACCTGTCCCAACCTACCGAAACAGCTGAGTACTGACATGGAAAAATGGAATTATTTAGGTTGACCTTGAAGGGGCTTGTACAGTAATCACAAGCTGATTGCTCAAAGGTGATTTCTCTGCTCCAGTACCCGCTGTTCCTCGAGGCAGCTGAACCAAATACAAAAGAGAAATTGTTTATTATTTTATTATTAATTTAATTTTAAATATGATTGTCACATGTTTCCCAAACGCAGTCCAACGGCTGTTCCAGGGAGGGTTTGTGGAACATGGGATTATCAGGAACCAGCAGTTCCCGTCTAGCCCTAATCACCAGGTAATAAAATGCCGTTAGAACTGCAGTGACAGTGACGTCTCCCACACGGGACACTCCGGTCCAGAGCGAGGGCTGGATCCTGATCTCTGCCCTGCGTTCTCCTTTATCTCTGATTTACGGCCCCTGGTGCAGCCTTCCCACAGGAGCTGTCCCCGGATCCCTGCAGGGGCCCAAGGCTTGGAGCGCCCGGGACAGTGGGAGGTGTCTCTGTCCTCGGAGGGGGATGGGATGAGATTTAAGGTCCCTTCCTGTTGATTCTTTTGCTTCTTTTCTCAGCCAAGGTTGGGATTCAATCAGGACGGTTCTTCTTGTTGGGGCTCAGACATTTATTAGTCCTTATCTAAATTACAGTCTCACAATCCTTGAGTTCTGCAGCACTTCTCTCTAACAAGGTAAAAATGGAACCTCTCTCTCTCTCCAAGGCCTTTTAAAGATAAAATGTCCAATTAAGAAATGACACCGAAATTATTTTTACTTTCAACCCAATAACCAACCACCTGTGCTCTGCAATGTGGACTTTTTATCCAGGTACACAAAACCACCCAAACCCAGGGAGAAGGAGAAGGAGGAGGAGAAGGAGAAGGAGAAGGAGAAGGAGAAGGAGAAGGAGAAGGAGAAGGAGAAGGAGAAGGAGAAGGAGAAGGAGAAGGAGAAGGAGAAGGAGAAGGAGAAGGAGAAGGAGAAGGAGAAGGAGAAGGAGGAGGGGGAGGAGAAGGAGAACAAAAAGGTGCAGAAGAAGGTGAAGAAGAAGGAGAAGGTGAAGAAGAAGGACCAGCCTCCACCCCAAAACCTCCATCTTGCTTTATATACATTACTATATTCTAAAACCTTAAACTCCAAATTTCCCACCCTGTGATGTCACACACTTCTATCCAAACTCCACACCACAATCCCAGCTCTGTCATTCCATTTTGGAAGCTTCTCCAGGGCCTCAGGTCAAAAGCAGAGTTCTCCTGGGGGTCAGTGCCTGGCAGCACAGAAAGTCTCAAATTCTCAGCAGCCAGGGTTCCAACGCCTTCCAACCCAAATGATTCCAGGAATCCAAGATTTTATGCTTTAAGGTAAATCCACTCCACAAAACCACTGAAGTTTGGAAATTCAGCTTTCTCTGCTTAAGTTTTAGGCTGTTATGAAATGATCCAAAGTTTGCCCTCAGTCAGTGAATCCCTCCCTCCATGCCTGAAATACCCCAGGGAGGAGAGACCTTTCCAGGGGGCTTTAGATCCCCCTGGGTAATGAGAAACCGGGAGCGCCTGGGAAGTTGGGAAGAGACTTCTGTGCCATCAGCTGTCCCTGCTCAGCTCTGAGCACTGTCACAGCCAGGGGACAGGAGCTTGGTGATGCCTTTTGGGGCTAGCTAATAACAGAGACCAGACAAAATTAAGGGAATAAAAAGCATTTCTATTTATTAAAGGGCCATCAGGTACATTTAGGGCAGAAAAAGTCACCCAGGGTCTACACCCAAAAATGGACTCACAGGTTTTCACACTTTTATAAGTTTCACACTTTTATAAGTTTTTTTGCATTTTGGGGTTCATCTTCCAATTACAGCTCCAGGTCATGAAGTCATTGACCCCAAGTTCGCTCCCTCAACTCCCTTTGGTTCCCATCTCTGGGCCCTGGGGCAGGGACGTGTCCTTGATTGCCAGGCCTAGAGGAGAGGAATTTTGTGTCTGCCCAAAATGGGAAAACTATTTTACTGCCAGGAGAAAAAGGCCAGCCAAAGGGCTCATTTCTCCAGGATGGTGGAAGATTGAGGGAGTTGATGGTGGTGGTTTGGTGGGCAGTGACAGGATCTGAGGAAAAATACAAAAGCTAAAATCCTAAGGCATCATTCGGTGGCTCTGTGGCTTTTTCTAACAGAACTGACTCACCTCTCTCCAAACCTGAGGGCACAAATCTCCCTTGGATTGGCTCATCCTGAGGAGGTGCCTCACCTTCTGTTGTGCAGGGTTTTGACAGTTCGTTCTCAAAGCCTCACTAAAAGCTTTGAAATAATCTCTCCTTCATCTCCTTTCCTCCCACATCCTTCCTCTCTCCCGACTGTTCTATTTTTAGCAGTCATTTCTCAGTGTTCCTGTTTTGTTCTTTCAGCCTTGCAATGGGTTTGGTGTCAGAGAATTTGCAATATTTAAGGGTGAGATGTGCATGAGATCTGCTTTTCTGAAAGCACTAGGAAAAATATGAATCAAGGGTTAAAACTTGGCATCTGTTGAGAGTTATGGATACAGTGGAGCCCAACTACAATTTTGTTCTCTCATCCTTGCAATACCTAACACTCTTAGAGTTTGCTGCCAGAAAATCTGCAATATTTAAAAGTGAGATGTGCATGAAATCTGCTTTTCTGAAAGGAAAAAAATGAATAAAGGGTTAAAAACCTGGCATCTGTTGAAAATGACAGATGAAATTGAGCACAGTTCCACTGGCAAGCAACAGCAATGGGATCTCCTGCATCAAGAACAGCACAGCTGAGTTGTCAACAGCAGAATTTCTCATTGAAGGATAGCAGGATGACAAAACAGAGAATAAAATGTCCTGTACCTCTTTCCTGCCCCCCCCAGGAAAACGGGCAGCACTGTCAGACACCCAAAATGAGGAAACCAGAGACAATTGCCCAAGATGCAGGGAGGGTAAAGTAAACAAGATTCTTCTTGCCATAATAACTGCTGACTTCAAAGGGTATTAAAGGAGCTATTCAAGCCCAATTCCTCGTCTCCGTTCAAGAGGAACACGGAGATGCCAGGGGCACACAGGTGTCCCTTGTTCTCCTCGCAGCAGGGATAATCCTGCCCAGGGCCAGGGGATGGAGGTGGGTCTGAGCCTGCGGGTGTGGGAATGGGAGCAGATAAATACAGCTGAGAGCAGCAAAGCCTTCTCCTTACACAGGGAACGTTTCAGCCGCGGTTCCTCCGCGCTTGTTCGGACCCAGCGCCTTTGATGACGCAAATGTGGAGCCGGTGGCTGGGAACCAGCGAGGGGAATTAGTCAGCAACGTCAGACCTGGCACAGCTCAGCCCGCAGCCCGGGCTGCAATCAATCCTTATCTTAAGGACTTCATAAAAATGTCTGGAGCTGTGGAGAGCAGGGGCCTGGCTTTGTTCACTCTCTGCCATCACTTCAGCTTCTACCCCCAAGCTTTTCCTCTGTTTCACCTTGTCCTGGTCCACGGTGAGCAAAGCCCTGTGTCAAAGGGAAGTTGGAGTCCAGAGCGCTGTTCAAAATATTTGCAAGGGTAAATTTCAGTTTTGCAAAACTTCTCTGAAGTGCTTCAGCCACACTGAAATCCTCAAATTACATTAATTTCTAAATTTTGAACAGCGTGATGTGCTGAGAAGCCTGAAATGCCACTGTCACTTTGGGGCACGAGAGGGATGATGTGGCCTCTGAATCACTCCTAATTCTCCTAATTCCTCCCCCAACTCAGTAAAACTTGGCTTGTTTGGGTTTTAGGCTCTGTATTCCCAGGGAAGTTGGCGAGTGATCCCCACTGATCCTCACTCCCAAATTCCCCCTGGGACCTGCCCCTGGAATTCAGCACCAATCCCACGTTTTCCCCACCCAGCCCATCCCATCCCCGTGGCTCTGTCATTGCTTGGCTCCTCTGTTTCCCCTCTTGCAAAACAGATTTATTAATATTCATGCAGGTTTTAAAATGGCTTGGCCAGCCCCATGCAATTAATCATTTACTAAACTGCTAATTGAGGCAGCTCAGCCTGAGCGCTCTGGTGTCACAGGGAAAATGTCAACGTCTCCAAAACTGCTTTAAATGGCTTTAAGAGCTGCAGCCTGCTACCAAAGCCTCACATTTGGAGTCTCCTGGGTAAAACACGGAGTTTGATGCTCAGCTGGTTGTTCTTGGATGAAAAACATGGATGGCTGAGGGAGAGATTCAGAAATGCTCACAGAAAGGATTAAACACACATTCCTGATCAGAAGAAAAATGCTATTTATTCTATTTTTGCATTAGAAATGAGAGCTTTCAGGTTGAAAATGATGAATCCCTTCTCTGTGTGCATCTGTTGTCGTCCCTGGGCACCTCCAAGCACAGGTGTGTGTCCCCCTGTGTGTCCCCAAGGCTCTCTGCCACCTCAGCTTTTGGTGGCACCAAAGCACAGACACGAAAAAAAATTGATGTAATTCAGATGTTTCCTCTCACAGAGTGATGAAAAAAGCTCAGTTCGTGTGAGAAACAGAGCAGAGTGTGAGGAAGGGAGGGAAGGTGCCCTTGTGTGTCCCTGCCGCGTACGGGAGTAAGGACTGGGAAGGAAACATTCAGGAAATGCATCCCAGCCCCCAGAAATGGATTTTTAGGGACCTGTTGTTGCCATCTGGGTGCGTGTGCCCACCAGTGGTTGGCAGTGGTTGTGAGGACGAGGCAGGAGCACAGGATGCCAGACTGGAACAAAAAGTTCTTTAATGCTTCATCCCCTACAATAACTCCACCCACTCTTGGATAAAATTCCGAGGTTCAGTTTAGAAAGGGCACAGAAGTGGGGGTTAAATTGTAAGATTTTAACAAAAAGAATGACAGATACTGATCTCCACGGCCTCACTATTTCTTGACAAAACTTCTCCAGGGAATTATGAATCCAAAGAAACTCTGACAAGTGCAAATAACAACGAGGTGGCAGAGAAATTGTGGCCCAAAGTTTTGGCCAACGCCGCTGTCATGGCAGCTTGCTCTCAGCACTGATTTTCTGAGCTGCGCTGAATAAATTTCAGATATTTCAAATATCACCTCCTGAGGCTCAGGTTTGCTCTGGTTCAAACAGGGGCACACGTGGCAGCTGGGGACACGCTGCAAGCCGTGATCCGTATCCCATCAAATCCTTTCAGACAGGGCAATTTACTGGATAAATTGCAGGACAAACAGAGCTGTTTGGAGAAGTCCTTATCTTGGCAGCTCTCTGGGTGACCTGGCTGCCGATTTCCCTCCCATCACAGGCTGGCTGCCATTCCAAGGGGGTTCATCAGGGCAAGCTGGCAGTGGAAATGAGGTTTCTAGCATGACTCCAGGTCTGGCGAGCTCCACTGCCTGTCCACAGCCCAGGACAGGCACTGGTGTAACTGGTGCCTGCTGGTGCGGGGCTTGCTCGTGGGCAGGGATGTTCCCGCAGGGCACTGAGGGCTGCAGCATTCCCTGGAATGCCAGACTGCAGCACGTATCTGAACAACTCGGTGTGCACCAGCCACACCGTCCGTGGCTGTTCTCATCAGAATCGTCCCAGGGCACTGTGGAGTTCATCAAGGTTACTTAGACAGAATCTGTGCTAAAATGAGAATGAAGAAGCTGAGAAACCAAATGCCAGGATTGCAAGAACTGGGTAGCAGAGGCCTGTGAAACGCCTGGACTGCACCCATCACAGAGGCTGAGGAATGGAGGCAGAGAACGAGGGAGCAAGGCAAAGGCACCGATCAAGAGGTGGGATCTTAGCAGTTTGTAGAACCTATTAAAGCGTGTGCCACGTAGACAATAAATGGCTTCTGCTTGATCATATTGCTCAGTTGTTCAGGAGTCCTGGATTTCCCACACCAGATCCAGCTGCATGAGGTCAAAAATGGGGGAAAATGATCATTAGTGCCCAACCTGCCCCAATCTGAGGTGATGTTCAGGCCAGGCTGGAGCTTGGAGCACCCTGGGCCAGTGGGAGGTGTCCCTGCCCATGGCACGGGTGGCACTGGATGGCCTTTGAGGTCCCTTCCAGCCCAAACCATTCCAGGATTCCCTGTCCTAATGGGTGTAAAACAGGACCAGGAGCAGCCAATGTCACTGCAGGGATGTTCCTGCTTTGTTTATGGGATAAACTGCCATGGGTTCACTCTCCAGACATCACCACAAGCACAGAGCTTTCTCACGCCACTCACACAAAAGCTTTTGTTGGAATTTTCAGCTCTTACGGAGATGCTGAGCACAGACAGCACTTGGCATTGTTCACTGGAGCTCCCGTTCTTCCAAGGAGAGGCTTTTCCTTTCCTCAGGATAAAGGTGGGGTGCCAGGGCAGGAGATTACTCAGAACATGACAGTAACACCAACAAAAAGCTCATTATGTGAGGTTAAAAGGAAGTGTTTAACTCTGGGCTCTTTCCCCTCTGTGTCCCTGCTGGTCAGGGAATAACAACAGAGAAATCAACTCCTAATTCAGCTTCATTCCCCATTCCCTGGAAAAATGACAGAGAAATCAACTCCTAATTCAGCTTCATTCCCCACTCCCTGGAATAACAACAGAGAAATAAACTCCTAATTCAGGTTCATTCCCCATTCCCTGGAATAACGACAGAGAAATCAACTCCTAATTCAGGTTCATTCCCCATTCCCTGGAAAAATGACAGAGAAATCAACTCCTAATTCAGCTTCATTCCCCACTCCCTGGAATAACGACAGAGAAATCTGTGGCATTCACATTCTCTGAAAAATCCCTTCCCCCAGGATTTTTCTCCTGGGAAGCTCAGAGGCCTCAGAGAAAAGGAAAACAATAATTACCTGATTTGCTTCTCCTGTGTTTTGCTGCTGTGGAATGTGGTTGGGGATTGTTTCCCCACAGGTGATTGTTTCACTGCATTCTGCTGTGATTTGTTTTCCTCATTGACCAGTCAGGGCCAAGCTGTGTTGGGGCTCTGGAAAGAGTCACGAGTTTCATTATTATCTTTTTAGCACTAAGTATCTTTTCTGTATTCTTTAGTACAGTATAGTATACTATTCTTTAATATAATATGGTATTATAAAGTAATAAATTAGTTTTCTGAGAACATGGAGTCAGATGCATCATTCCTGCCTTCATCAGGGCATTTCCCAGCAAATACAATAGAAAGCAACTCTTAATTCAGGTTCATTCCCCACTTCCTGGGAGCAGGAATGTCCAGAGAGCTCTGGATTGATCCAGGCCGCTCTCTGCTACCAGATTTTTTGCTGAGGGGGGTTCAGACTCTTCTAGGAGATGATGGCACAAGGAGAGGTGTGGGATACTTACACTTATAGTGTATTGTAATTAGGAAATAGTTGAATTATAACATCTGTATTGTCTCAGCCTTCTCATGAAACTGAAAATGGAATAGAATTTTCTAAAAGGCCTCTCAGTTGCCCCATCTCTGGGTCAGAAAAGGGCAAAATCCAACAAGAAGCCTCCAGTTGTGCCAGGGGAGTTCAGGCTGGGTATTAGGAAAAATCTCTTCACTGAGGAGGGGTTAAGCCTGGTCCAGGGTGGTGCTGGAGTCACCAAAAGGAGCAGATGTGGAGCTTTGGAACAGGGATTTGGCAAGGCTTGGATGGGATGTGACCCTGGAGGTAATTTCCAGCCTTGGTGACTCCGTGACACCAAACTGCTCCTCCAGCAGTGACTAAAACACCTCCAAAGAGCAGAAACCAGAGACTTTAGAGAACTCCTCGGTTGGGAATGACACATCTGGCTGTCGCAGAAAGGAGTGGGAGTTGGGGATGAAAAATCACATCAGTTTCCCCGAATATGGCTATAAATTACCCAGAAGATCCATCTTTTCCACCATCCCTTGGCTTTTCCCACTTCAGTTCCATCCTGGCCCCTCCTCAGGGGCTGAGCCAGATCCAGCCCCTTTTCCAACATGACCAAAGTCCAGTTCTTGGTGCGTGGGTCCCCTCTGAGCTCAGCCACAGCAATTCCCTTGAAGGATCCCAGTACCACATCCCAGTTTCTGAGGAACTGCCATAACAAATCCCAAGCCTTGCTTGGAAATTCCCCTGAATGTTGACAGCCACGATGGTTAAGCACACGGAGGAACTTTTGCTGATGCTGTTTCATCACATGCAGTAGAATTTCATACTCAGGAAATTTAAAAAGTGGGGGTTTTTTTTGCTGTTAAAATGCAATAAAAATTTTAAGAAAGTTAAATGCAATATAAATATAAAATTAAGTGCAAAATAAATCAAAGCCTATACTGAGGAATAACGTCCTAGGAGTTGTTTATGTATTAAAGAGTAAGAACCCATTGCAATTCAAGAAAACAGAATTTCCTCTGATATTTTTTCTACTTTTATTCACATCCTTATTGGACTCAGCCTGGAATCTTTAATGAAATTGGGTGCCTGTAACATGAATAAACACTATAAAATTTTTATTTTTTTTTTTTCATGTTCCATAGCTGACAAGAGTCCTTAAAAGTCACAGGTTCATTTAGTAAGTACTTGGGCAATTGCATCTCCAAACATCCTATTCCTTAATATTTCTTCCTCATTAACTCTGTTTTACCACTTCATGGCACCAGTAAATGTGGAAATACAACAAAATCAGCTTTTCTGGGAGCATTCTGGCACTTTTTAAGCCCAGGACTGCCCAAGGCCAAGATGCTCAGAAGAAAACCAAAATATTTTAAAAAAATATATATATTTGCCTGAAGTTTTATGAAATTTAAAAAAAATAAAAAATCTGGCTTCAGATTTGTAACTTTAAAAGCTTCCAAGGTTACTGTGCCCTTCTCACATTTTTATGATTGAAAACAAGAGGAAAAAAAAAACCACATTAATTTTGGTGGGAATCAGATCCGAGC
>NC_052037.1:804954-852454 GCF_015832195.1 Motacilla alba alba
AGCCCCGTCCAGCCTGGCCAGATCCACCCCATGGAGGCCGAAGGTTGGATCCACTCAGGTGAGGCCTCACCTGCAGAGCTGCCCCAGCCCTGGGCCCAGCACAGGAGGGACCTGGAGGTGCTGGAGAGGGTCCAGAGGAGGCACCGGGTGATCAGAGGGATGGAGCAGCTCTGCTGGGAGGACAGGCTGGGAGAGCTGGCATTGTCCAGCCTGCAGAGGAGAAGCTTTGGGGTGGCCTCATTGTGGCCTCCCAACTGCAGGGGCCTACAGGATGAGGAGAGACCATTGACAAGGCCCTGGAGGGCAGGAGAAGGGGAAACGACTTCCAGCTGATAGAAAGTAGGTTTAGATGGGATATTGGGAATTGGGAATTCCTCCCTGGGAGGGTGGGGAGGGGCTGGGATGGAATTCCCAGAGGAGCTGTGGCTGCCCCTGGATCCCAGAAGTGTCCAAGGCCAGGCTGGAGCAGCCTGGGGCAGTGGGACGTGTCCCCTGCCATGGCAGGGGGTTTGCAGCTGGATGATATTTAAAGTTCCTTCCAGTCCAGGGCAATCCATGATTCTGGGTCTGCCCACACCCCTCTGAACTCTGAGAATGGAGTCCTCGTGCCGGGCCAGCAGAGCCCTGGTGGATTCCAGCCAGCAGAGAACTGTGCTCCACCCCACGTAGGAGCAGGCAGAATTCCCTGTCCCTTGGGAAAAGGGAGCCAGCCCTCACGTAGGACCAGGATAAACAATACCAGAAGCAACACCTGCAAAAAAAAAAAAAAAAAAAAAAAAAAAAAAAGGCTCCTTAATTCACCATGATCTGCTTTGTCACTCGTGCTGTGGAGAACATTAAACAGCTTGGACGTGTGCACACAATTACACAACAGGGGCCACGGCCAGAAATGGGCTGCAGGTGTGTTCTGAGGAGAATTCAACCTTCAAAAAATCACTTTAATCGAGTTAAGAACTTACAAGAAGTTCATGACTCTTGAGAAATCCATGGCAAGGTCCCGTGCCTTCAGTTAACTCCCTGCAGCCTGCAGTGGTTGGAGCTGCACAGCCTCCATCACCCTGGGGCAGGATAATTAAGCAAAATGTGGCTAATGAAGGGGGAAGATGAAGTAACTGATTTTTGGCCTTTCATTTCAAAGAAAAGGGAAGGAAGGAAGGAAGCCACACACTTGTAACACCAAATATGTCTGTAATCTTCTCATGGCAAAAAGTGCTGCCAAGATGTAAAATATTTGTGATGAGGTTTCATTAGTCAGGCTCAGATGACAGACTGTGACCTGATTAAATACACAGCAGAAATAACTCAGCTGGTGCTTACTAAGGTAGTTTCAATCATCATTTCAGTGAGAAAAGATTATATTTACTTTATATTAAATCCTGGTAGTACAAACAGAGCCAGTATTGCATTTAAGCTGAGGAGCTGGTAATGAACAGCTGGAAGGGAGAGAACTTTTCCAAACATTCAGGTCAAAAGCAACCATTGGGTCATTTCCTTCAACAAAACGCCAGAAAGCAAAATATTGAGGGCTGGTCATTGAGGAAGAGGAGGATTATTCACTTTGGGAATGTGTGAGACAACAGAGGCAAGCACAAGGGAAAGCTTTATGCAAAGAAGAGGTTTTAAAGAGGAAGGGAGCTTATCCAAGAGCGGATCCAAGGTCCTGGAAGGCCACAGAAAGTGTTCTGTTGACTCCAATGGGTTTTGGATCACTCTGGAAGTGGAGAGGAAGGGATGGGGCTCCAGGGAGAGGCAGGTTGTGGGGACATTGGAATGCAGCTGGGAAAAGATGGAGGAAGCCAAGGGGAGCAAAGGGCTGGAATACAGAGGTGAAGCCGTGTGCTTTTATTTGTATTCTGGAGAAAAATAACCTGCGGGAGGGCTTGGGAGAAGGGAATGGAGGCAGGAGGAAGGCAGGTGACTGAGCAGTGATGCAGTAGAGCCGCGGCTGCCTGTGCAATCCCACATCCCTTCCCTTGCTCCCAGAGGAACAGGATGTGGTGCTGGGGCAGAGCTGCTGAGCAGTGCCGGGGTGGATGGGGGCAGCAGAACCAGGAACAGAGCCAGCACAGTCCTGGCCCTCAGCTGCTAAGCTCTGTCTCAGGGGTGGCTGAACGTGGGTCTACCGGAGGACACTTTGGTTACTCCTGAAAATCCCTTTTTGGTACCTCAGTACCTTTCCAAATCTCCTTCAACACGAACTTTGGGACAAGGCAAAAGCAGAGCAGTGATTCTCCCCTGGATTTGTCCTGCGTTCTGCCAAGTGCTGCCCGTACAACTCTCCTCTTACTCCCAATCCAGGCAGGACTCGTGCAGTGCAGATGCTCAGTGCAGGGCTGAAATTCACCCTTCGCTGCTTCTTTCTTTAATTGCCGTGGGAGCACTTGGGTTAAACCCACCAATATTCAGCTACTAAATGTTGAGACAAACTTGCCATCCAATTTTACCCCCTAGGAACACAAAAACTGCTCACTGGACTTTGCCCAGTTGTTTAGTGGATTCAAACAATCCCAAGCCAGCTGAGAGCTCAGGGACACCTCTGTGAGCACCTCCTGGGGAAGAAGCCAGGATCAGATTATTCCAGAATCGCTGAAGCGAGGGCAGAAACATCAAAAGCTTCTCCAGTCCCTAAAGGAAATTACATCCCATTCCCTTTCAAGTCTCCCCAAGACCTTCATCCCCTCACATTCCCTTCTTCCTGCCAGCCCTTTGTTGGGATGGAACTCTCCCTTCCATGCTGCTGGAAAGCACAGCTTATTAGGAGCATTACCTCGGGAGATGGGGGGGTCACACATCATTTTCACGTGCGTCATGCTGAGAGAATGAGCTGAGATCAACGCTTGGCCAGCAGCCACTTGTTTTTAAAACCAGTTGTTCACAGTTATTTCTCTTAATTATTTATTTTTTTTGCGAGGCAGAGATGCAGTCCAAGAATGCCCAGCTTATTTTTATTCATAGAACATTTAAAACACTTAATTGTCCGCCTTTCATCTCCACAGAATTTAAAAGGCACCAACCTAAACTGAATGACACAGCTCCTGTCTGATTATGAGCAACTCAGATGAGCACCTGGGCAGGGAGATGGCCAAATCCTGCATGAATTCTTTCCCTGGAGTCCTCTTTCCTAACCTGGGATGCCAACATGAGTTGAAATATTTGACTGAAGTGTTGCAAACAAGCAGCTGCCAAAAATTGTTATCAATTAGCACCATCCTACACTTAATAAAAGCCCAAACCCATCTGTTTGCAGCTCCCAATCTGTCTCAGAACGTCTGGAGATCCAGCAAAAATCTAAGGGGAAAGTTTGGCTTAAAAATGTTCAAAAAATCAGAACTTTTCAACAGAGAAATCATTATTTACTAATGCTTATGTGAGAAGAGCAATGGCAGCAAAATTCTCCTGTGGATATAATGCCCCTGCAGATTCATGCAGATAGATTTACTCATTTATAAACTAACATAAGTTATGAATATATAAATTACTTTGCCATGTTTATTGCTGACACTGCCATATATGAATGTAAATTTATATCCAGATGATCCACTCCAGTTCTCCGTACTCTGTAACCCCTATTTTAACCCAGGAAAAGTTCACCTCCTCTAAAGCAGTTCTGTAGTGACACTCGTAGCCTGAGCAATTTTATCACTCCTTTATTACAGCTGACTGAGTCAATGGGGTCCTTTTCTGGCCGAGGTTTTTGGAATATTATTGGACAGAGCTCACCTGGACCATTCGCTGCTCTGCCTCCTCCATTGAATCACCCGAGCCCGGAGCAAACATTACTAACAGAGATGACAGGGCAGGAGAGGCTCTGCTCAGTGTTTATTCTGTCAGTGATTCACTGAGCAGATTCAGGGGTAAATACCCAGAATTAAAGCACAGCTTCGCCCCCAGCCCTGCTGACCTGTTTTACCCCAAACTTCCTGGGAACTCTCCCATTCCTTGACATATCACTGGTTTTATTTCAGCTTTTATCAGCCAGACCATGAATAGATGGAATTAGGACCAGCCCAACCATTCTATAATTCAACGACAGCTCCAATCTCCAAATTTATTCATTTATTGATTTATTGGTGTTAATAATTTTCTTTTCCCGTTCCTAGGGAAGCCAGTCCAAAGCAGGGATCGATCCCTGTCGCGATGTTTGGGGCACGGACCCAGCAGCAGGAACTCCCCTTGCTGTAACACTCTGTGCCTTGGGTGTTGTGCAACACCTTGAGCAAACACTTCCTCCTGCAGGAGCAGGAATAAAGTCCCTGCCTCTCACTCGCAGCCCAGAGCAGCTCCCGGGCAGGGCCACGCTGGGATCGCCACATTCCCACCCCAAGGAGCCCCGGCCACCCCAGAGCATGAAAATCCTCCTCATTTCTGCTCTTCTGCTGCATCTCCTCCAACAAGGTACTGCACTTTTTGGCTTAGTCCTTTACCAGTTTTGCTGTGGGTAATGCTGTGTGAAGTTTTAATTATGAACTGGTAGATAATGGGGAGGAGCAGCGAGCTAAAGCCATTGGGAAAGGGAGTTAGGGATATTTGGGATTTTCTGTTCAAAGCAATTCTCTGTAATTCTTTAGTTAAAGCAGCATTTACTTGTTTGAAAAGTGGCCATAAATTGCCTGAAGACACACAACTGGTTGGTTTTGTGAGCCACTAAAGCAATACTTACCCTGCAAGTGAGAGGCCAATTTGTCAAATCACACCAATTTATTGGTATTTTGGCCATAAAATGACAGATTTCTGTATGAATTCAATTACAACATTACCTGATTTAAAGTACTGATCACCCTTTATTTATCTGCATGATACTTCAGGTTATATTCAAGTCACTCCACCTGAGCAGATCCCACTTTTTTCCCCACAATTTCTTTTAATTCCTGTCAACAGGGAATGGAGTTTTTCAGGGCTTGGCCTGCACAAACATGTACAGGATTTATATCCATAATTAAACATATAATTAGCATTCAGGCACAAATCTACAATTTGTTTTTTTGCACAGAATATCTGAAAATGTGCGCACCATTAAGGTGTTACCTTTTTTACCTTGACAAAACCACAATTTCATTGTCAATAAAATCCTCCCTAATTATTTTTTTTGCTGGTTGAGGCCCTTGGAAAAGCACACAATTATTCGTTCCTTATTGCAAGTTGTTATAGGAGGCCCAAGGAATTTCCTTCCTCCTTCAAGCTCGAGACAAAGCCTGAAGGTAGCAAAGACAATGCACTGATTAAGAAACTCCCTCGAAGAAAGGATTCATTCCAAACAAAACCAACCAGTTTTCCTCGAAATTCTGTCTGGATCAGACTGCAGGGAAGGGATGAGTTTAGTCCTGAGCCTCCCTTTAAACCTTGCCTTAACTTGAACTCTCTGGGCTGGAGTTGCACAAAGGGTGTGGAGAGATAAAATTGGGGCCTGAAATATTCCAGGGATTGCTGCACAAGGACACACTTGAGGCCTGTGCAGAGAAATCTGAAAAGCAGCAATTTTTTTGGAAAATAAACATAATTAGTTGCTTAAGAAAACCGTAAACCACGATTGTGAGTGGCAGGAGTAAAGTTACACCTGGTAGCTGCTCCCAGCACGTGCTCGGCGCAACAGCTCAGCTGACACAGGATCCCTCTGCACCACTAAATCAACAGCTTTATCAAAATACAGCCAGGTTTGCTCTGCAATTACTTTTGGAAAGGGTTGAATCAAATAAATCAGTGATAAAAGAATGGATCAGTTTGTTTTACTGCGACAATTTGCACGAGGATGTGCTCTCCTGTTCCAGAGAGAAAATTACAGTAATTGGAAGCCTCCCTCCTGGAAAAACCTGGCCCTGGGGCAGGAATTACCATGGGAGGTGCTCTGCTCCTTTGCTTTTGTGGGATTTCATTGGCTTTCTAGGCAGCTTAGGTTTTTGTTGTTGTTGTTGTTGGTTTATTTTTCAAATACAGGTCCTAAGAATTCACCAATTCAGATGAAATTCCCTTTTGTAGGAGATTAAAGAGGTCAGGGGTATCTAAAAGCTGCTGTTGCCTTGGTGCAAACCAACATATCCCTTGCCTGACCCTGTTTTACCAAAACCTGGCCCCCAGCTGCCAGGATGGACTCCGGGATGCACCCACCCCTGCAGGGCAGGCCCCAAATTAACTTTGCTCCACATTTGCTGAGCTTCAGAGCAGAAAACAAAAAGAAATTATTTTTATCAGCCTTGCATTTCCTCAGCCAGCTCTTTACAGCCCCTCCAGACCTTATGAGACCACTCAAAATGGTGTTAAGGAACCTCCTGGATTCCTTGCACTTTCAAGATTTGCCTGATTTCCTCCCTATCTCCCATTATTTTACCTGGCCATGTCCAAATGTCTCCCCCAACCTTCTGCTGTCCATCCTTCAACCCAATTCAAGAGGTAAAAGTTGTAATTATTTATTACCACCCTCTCTTAGAGCTCTGCCACAGTTATTTACGTGCCAAAGCCTTCCAAAGCAGGACTCTCGTTGCAAACCTCGCACTGTGTAAGTTTGTGTAAGTTTATTTGCCGATGCAGAGGCAGTCTGGGCCTGTCTGTCACGTGCTAAGGTTTGGAGAGCGCTCATTCCACAAACCCAAATCCATTCATTCACGTCACTGGGAGATGCAGAGGGAAAGGCTGCACTGGCACGGCTGCGCTGGCCTGTTGGGACTTGAACTGCTCAGAGCTGGGGGAAGAAACACAAAGGGAATTGCAAGAAATGCTTGGACACCTGCAAGTTGCCAGGGAGGGCAACTCGTCCAAAATGCAGGATGTGAAAACCTCTGGTGTTGGATCAGGCGATGGAGGCGAAGCAGGGGAGCACAAGGTGCTGCAAGAACCCAAAGAATCACCTGTCCAGCCATGAAATTGGGTGTTTAATGAATTAAAATGGTGTTTTTATCAATCCCCAGGGAGCAGCAGAGGGGAGTTCCCTGAAGCTGAGCAATATGAAATCGTTTACCCAGAGAAGCTGCACGCGGTGCACAGGAGAAGTGCAGGAACAAGCTCAGAGGTAGGAAAGGAGATCATCTCTTGGGTGATTCTGGGAGATGGGGAAGGATTTCTGGAGCTAAAACACCCTTGGGTTTCAAGGCTAAGAGAATTTGGACAAACATTTGCTCTTCCAAAAGAAAGACTGTGGAGAAGCAGTGTGGTGTTTAGTGAGGAGGAGCTGAGATGTGCTCAGTGAGAAGAGAATCCCTAAGGCCATCTCTGAACTTGTGTCTCTGCAAAGATACTGCTCGGAGTTTTAATAACCTGTGGACACTTTAATTTGGGTTAAATGAAACCAATAATTAAAAGCAGCCATGGTCTGTGCAATTCCAGAGGGTGTTGTGGAAGTGTCTGAACCCAGACATCCCCTCAGCCCTTTCCCAAGCACGCAGGACTTGTGCTTATGGAGGCAAAAATGAATTTGCAAAGTCAAATTCGCTCCTCTAATTAAAACCCCTCAAACAGAGCGACCTCCTGCTTATCCTGCTCCTGGCAGAATCCTTGTTTTTGGTGAGAAGAGGAGGAAGAGAACAAGTCTGGCATTCCAATAACACCACTGGTGAGGCCAGGAGCTGCAGCAGAGCATTTTCTGACACTTAAATCTGTTTACAGAGCAAATATGATGACATAGTGAAGTACGGGATCAAAGCCAACGGAGAGGAAGTGGTGCTGCAGCTCCGAAAAAATCGGTAGGTTCAGTTCAGCTCTGCCCTTATTCCTCACTGGGAGCCACTGCAGGGTGTTCCTGCCAAAAGCCAGGAATTAGAGCCCTGTGAAACAGAAGGGTTTTGGTAAATGCAACATTTCAACGGCAAGGAAAGAAAAGGGAAGAAAAAGAATCCTGTCACTGTTTTGGGAATGTGGAAGAAGTGCTTGAGATGAGATACTGCCATGATGGAGGGACTTCCCCTCCTGCTACCTCTGCTCCCCCATTTCCTTCCTAAATTGTTAAATCCAATGCATATTTAATATTTTTCAATTATTTCACAAGTTTTCTGTGCCCATGAAGAGTCTGTGGGTTATAGAATTGTGGCCTGGAGTGACAGGACAAGGGGGATGGTTTTAAACTGAGTGAGAGAGGGTTTAAACTGGAGATTAGGAAGAAATTCCTCCCTGTGAGGAAGGGGAGGGGCTGGGATGGAATTCCCAGAGGAGCTGGAGCTGCTCCTGGATCCCTGGAAGTGTCCAAGGCCAGGCTGGAGCGATCTGGGACAGTGGAAGGTTCCCTGCCCACAGAAGTGGAAGAGCTTTCAGGTGCCTTCCCACTCAAACCATTCCATGATTCTAGGACAGACTCAATGATCTTGGAGGTGTTTTCCAACCTTAATTGTTCTGTGGCTCTATATTTATATATCCCTATATTATAGACAGATATAGAGATAGATAAAAGATAAATAGGTAGATAGACAGATAGACAGACAGACAGATAAACAGATAAATGGATACAGATATTTACCTTAGCACTATTCTCTTCAACCTGGAGTAACCAAATATAACCTGGAATTAACCAAATCTTCCTGGAAATTGAAAGTCTGGCTCCAGCAGAACACTAACATACACTCCAACAAGTCTGGGTTAATGGGTGCTTTTCCAGAGGCTGTGCAAATACAGTAGTGCCATAATCAATTCGTGCTAAAGATAGACTGTCATTAACTGCTCGCCCCTGTTTTAATCTAATCCAAATATTTGGAGTGGGACGAGGGAAATGTGTTGTACTAACTTCTGCTCTCTGAAGAGAAATGGGATTGTGGCAGTGGAAGAGAGTTGCCCAAACAGGAGTCACTGCAGATGTGCTGCTTTTAGGAAGATGTAAAAAGGGCCAAAAAAAAAAAAAAAAAAATATGTAATTATACATTTGTATCCAGATCTGCCAGGAGATGAGTTCATCCCAATGCAATCAGCACACTTTAATTGCTTTCTTCTTTTAGGAAAGTCTTTTTGTTTGAGTAAGGATTACAAGCAAGCAGAATTCCCCTCCCTGCAGCTTCCGAGATCTGCAGTTTCTCCGATACTAAGAATAACCTGAGTAATTGTTTGAATTCCCCACATACTCGGTGTGTTGTGTCATCACCTCATTTCTACATGGCAACGATTTCCTTGGGATAATGACTGCTTGGCCTCTTGCAGGGATCTCCTGGCTGGGGATTATTCTGAAACTCTTTATTCCGCTGACGGCCGACAAATCACGACAACTCCTCGCATCAAGGTAATACAGGAAGGCTTTTTCCCTTTTGCTTCCAGTCTTGAGGTCCACATGAGATTCATGGATCTGTGAAATAATGGGAGAGATGAGACAGAAAGGAAAGGTTTGAAATCCAGATTTGAAGCCATTTAGGGTGAAGGAATGGGGAACTTGGGGTTGGCCACTTGTGCCTGTTGGGAATCAGCTCCACGGTTTGGCTTCCAGGAGGGCACCAGCTCCGTGGCTGCTGAACAATGTCTGGGTCGAATTCCAGCCTTTTGTCGGGAGCCAGGGCCATCCCAAAGCTTTCAAGCTCCCGACTCTGCCGCGTACACTTGGCTCCACCTGCCCAGCCCCGTGACTTGATTTCCGCCCTGATCCCAGGGAGATCCCGAGCCCGATAAAGCCCCATTTCCTCCCGGATCACGTTTCCAGCCACGCTCTGTGAGCCCAGCTGCCTCCTCTGAGCCCTGACAAATCAGTTCTGCACCTGCAGACAAACGGGACTTGCTGCAGAAGGGATTTTTTTAATTCACTGCACACTGATCTTCTCCAAAGCTCCCACCTGAAGTTCTCCTCCAAGCTCATGAGATGTGTTTTAACAACACAATCTGGAATTCAAAGCCCAATTTTCTTTGTTAGGAGCAATTGGGAGGATTCTGAATGAAATAAATGTGCATAAATAACTCTGGGTTTGGTTGTTTTGGGGTGGTTTTTGGTTTTGTTTGTTTGTTTGTTTGTTTTTTCTGTTTGCTCCAATTATTTCAACTCCCTGAATGAATCCAGTGAACAACCTGGATAAAGACAAACTCGAAGAGCCCTACCTGTGCTGAACAGGGAACTCCTCCCCTGGGGATCCTGGATTGTGATCAGGCGTTTTTCCTCTTGTATCCCCAAAGGATGGAGATGAATCCTCCTCTTTTCCCCAGTAACTTTCCCTTTGAGGATGTCTTTTTCCCTGTAACAAAGTTGGCTTTTTGTGGTGGAAGACAGATAAATGATGAAGTTGAACCAAAATCCACACAAGAAAACAAAAGGCACAGGGAATGAAGGCTTGGATACAGATTCTTAAGAATTCCGTTCTGTGGGTAAAATTCTGCACAAACCCTCAGTGACTCTGAAGTCTCTTTGAACACAGAAACAGAAACCATAAATCCTTAAGCCAATTAAGTCCCAAAACTGTTTCCCCTACCCATGTTTAATATAATACCTGTATTTTAATCTCACTGAAATTATTGCATTTAATTCATGGGTAATTAAACATCCTTTCCTTGAAATCTGGGCTCAAGGAAACCATTTGGTGTGGACTTTAATTGAGCAGAGCCCAGCAGTATGTGCTTAATTTGGAGCAGGGAGTGGGAATATTCTTATTTTTCTGTGCCGTGCTTTGACCAGTGCCCAGAATTGTTGGGTTTTGTCACAATTTGCGTGTTGAAGGATAAAAATAATGGGTCCACAGCCAACGTGGAAATGGTCATGAACTTTTAAAATTCCTTTTAAACATCTCCTAATGGGAGCCTTCTTCAAGTAGTGCACTTCATTGTAATTTGCAGATAGTTTAATTTGTTTCTGAAATCCCTGGATCCAATGGAGCCCATGCACACCCCAAGCTGACACTGAGGTTTTTTTCCCACCAGGATCACTGTTACTATGGAGGCCACGTGGAGGGTGATGCTGAGTCTGTGGCGAGCATCAGCACCTGCACGGGGCTGAGGTGAGAGGGGTTGGGTCCCAGGAGCAGAATGTGCAGCTTCTGGGATAAATGTTCCAACAGGAGAGAATCAGGATGGGAAGAAGTCATGTGATCTTTTATTCAGGCTTTGGAAAGTTGTTCCCCCAAAAAAAAAAACAGAGGGAGAAGGGAGAAAAATAATTACTCCTAGTTCCTTACAATATTTCAGCTTTTCACCTCAAATCAGGATGAAAACATCTTTGAATTGCCCACTGCAATGAAATCCACTTTTCAACCACTCCTGTCAGCACAAACCCCCCAAAATTCAAATCAAATTAATTCCGAACCCAGCCTCTCTTTGACTGAGAGCACCCAAATCTTCCACTTGGCTCACTAATTAATTAATTTCTGTTTCCAAAGTGTTGCATGCTGTCTCAGGCTGCTGGAGTATTCCGAGGGTCTCTGTGCTCGGGGTAAATGCTCCCTTGATCCAAAACCTCACATTCCAACCCATTTTTTAGTGGCTACTTTGAGACCCGTGGCCAGAAGTTCCTCATTGAGCCCCTGGGAGCCTCGGACAGGGCTGAACACGTGGTTTATAAATATGAGGCCCTGAAACAAGAGCCCATCAAAACCTGTGGGCTGGTCAACAACTCCTGGGAACAGGACTCCAGTGACCCCATCAATGACATCTTCAAGTCCAGCAACAGCCCGGAGGTAAGGACATGGCTGTCCCATGCCAGAAAGGGAAATTGTGGCCATTAGAAAACTCTAAATAGCCCAAATCCCACTTGGTCTGGTGGCACCTTCACAAAGGAGCTGTTTAAACACAGGGAAGTGGGATCAGATCTTAAAAACCTGAACAAAATATTCCAGATCTGAGATTTCAGAGTCACCAGCTGAGTTAAACCTTCCTGCCTTTATTAACAGCGCACCTTTAACACCTAAATACCCATTAATATCTATTTTACCTTCCATATCTGAATAAAAATTTAAATATCCAACCTACTTCTTATCATTTAAACCCAAACCAGTCCCTTCTGAATGACCTGGCCAAAGAAATCTCCTCAATAATTAGAAGCAACTTTGAAACTACAGAGGTTGGGATAGGAAAAACTCTTAAAAGTAATTTAAAATCCATGATTCCTGTAGATGAAAGCCTACCTGAAAGCAAGGAAGTACCTGGAGCTCTACGTCATTGCAGACAATGCTTTGGTGAGTTTTGGAATTATTATTTCATGTTTGTTAACCCTTACAGGGGCTTCCCAGGGTATCCCAACTCATATTCCTGGGCTCCTACAAGAGCTACGAGGGTACTCTGAGCCTGGCTGGGAAATGGGATTTCTAAAGGGATTTCATTTGAAATTCCCACCTGGAGATGACAGGAATTCAGAAAAGACCTTGCAGTGCTTGTCCTGCTGGAATATCCTGATTTGGAATGGAATATCTTGAGCTGGAAGGGAATATCCTGAGCTGGAGGGGAATATCCTGAGCTGGAGGGGAATATCCAGAATTGAAGGGAATATCCTGATTTGGAAGGGAGTATCTTGAGCTGGAAGGGAATATCCTGAGCTGGAGGGGAATATCCAGATTTGAAGGAAATATCCTGAACTGGAGGGGAATATCCTGATTTGAAGGGAATATTCTGATTTGGAAGGGATAATCGTGAGCTTGAAGGGACCCACAAGGATCATTGAGCCCAACTCCTTCTCTGCACCCTACACAGAAATTCACATTTTGGAAGGGGCTGATACTGAAACCCAACATCTGATAAAATCCTACATCAAGCATAAAAAAGAGCATTAATTTTTCTACATGGCATGGTTTGCAAACCAATCTTCTGTGGGATATTTATTTCCTGATAAATCCCCTTTTCCCTCTCCTTTTCCTGACATGCTGTATTTGCCTTTTCAGTACAAGAAATACGATGAAGATGTTAAAAATATAAGACAAAGGATATTTGGAATAGTCAACTACATCAATACGGTGAGAGCAAACAAGTGGCAATGAAATCCAGTGAAATGCAATCTTTTTCTATTGAAAAAGATTGAAATCCAAATGATTTATATTTTTTTTTCTATGGAAAGACATTGAAATCCAAATGGTTATAAAGTCTTTCTGTTGTGAACATCATAAATTTCCATTATTACATGTAGCAATGAATGAAAGCTCAACTTCATGGTAATTTATTCTCCTGTTCCTTGCCTTCAGATATGAGATTTTTAATAAGGATTATTTCTACTTTAATTATTTATACTCCTACTTCAATTGTTTCTACCAATACTTAAAGATGCTTTTTAATCACTTGTCAAGTGAAAGGTTGTTGCAAAACGAATAAATTGATTCTTATTTCTTTGGCAAGTAAAATTTCTTTTAACTCCATTTTAAAGTTGAAATGTGATGAGAAATCAGATTTCCTGGTTTATTTGGTGAGACTGTTTTGGAATTCAGAGCTTGGAAAAGCTTTGTTAGGTCCGGAGTGGATACTGGAGTGGAAAAATTACCAAGTACCAGGACGAGGCTTTGTTTAATTTTTATTAATTTTAATTAATTCTCTGCTGCAGGTTTATAAAGCCATCAACACTCACGTGGCTCTGGTTGGGCTGGAGGTGTGGACAGATCGGGACAAGTGTCCCGTGAGCAGGAACGCCGGGGTCACCCTGGACACCTTCTCCAAGTGGCGCCTGGCGGATCTGCTCAAGAGAAAAAGGAACGACAACGCTCAGCTCATCACGTGGGTCCCTTCCCTTCCCTTCCCTTCCCTTCCCTTCCCTTCCCTTCCCTTCCCTTCCCTTCCCTTCCCTTCCCTTCCCTTCCCTTCCCTTCCCTTCCCTTCCCTTCCCTTCCCTTCCCTTCCCTTCCCTTCCCTTCCCTTCCCTTCCCTTCCCTTCCCTTCCCTTCCCTTCCCTTCCCTTCCCTTCCCTTCCCTTCCCTTCCCTTCCCTTCCCTTCCCTTCCCGTTTTTATTCCTTAAAAATCACCCACCAAGCTCATTCAAGACCCTTTTTATTCCCTAAAAATCACTCACCAAACACAATCAATGCACTTTTTATTCTTTAAAATTTGTCACCAATCAGTGGCACAATCCTGACCTGGATTTCACCCATTCCAAGACTGGCTTGTACCAATTCCAGGACAAAAAATAAATCCAAGTTCTCTCTCTATCTTTTTTTTTTTTTTTTTTTTTTTTCCCTGTCATGGAGCACAAATAAATTCCTGCCAGGACACAGCATCCAATCCTTCCAACAGAATCCCTGCAAAAACAGGGGATGGGAACTTCTCCCTTAGCTAAGACTCTTCTGGTTTTGCTCACTCAATAAAGTTGAGTGTCCTGGGGACTGCAGTGAAGTCTGACAACTTAAAGAGTCATAGCATGAAGTTTACCAGGGAAATGATGAGTTAAATTTCCCCAAAAATGTGGGAAATGCCAAATCAAACCAGCATGGACCTCACTTTTCTGTCTTGTGTCCAGAGGTCCTGACTCATCCCTGGCCTTTGCTGCACTTGGAGCTCTTTACACTCCAACAAATGCTTTAAATCTGATGAACCACCACGGAATTTAAGTAAATATTAAAATGAAAAGTGCTTCAATTGCTTTTTTTGATTTGCAGGGGTCTTCAAATTAAATATTTGATTAGATGTGAGATTCCATCCGGATCTGTGGATGAAACCTCCAGCCTGGTTTGGAACAGATCCCTGAGTTCAGAGCCCATCCTGGGCACCCCCTTGATCTCACCGTGTCTTTGTGCTTCCTTCCAGAGGCCTGGACTTCGAGGGCACCACGATTGGATTGGCCTTCCTCAAATCCATATGCAGTGATTTATACTCTGCAGGTATTATTCAGGTCTGATTCATTTTTATTTCATTTTTTAAAGGCTCTCTTATGTTTTTTTCACTCTGCCAGTGAAGAACCTTTGTGAATACTGTTGGGTTTAGGGCACTTTCAGTTCTCTGGTTCATTGTTAGATTGTAAAAATTCACAATCAGAGCCCTGGAAGTGTCCAAGGCCTGGCTGGACAGGGCTTGGAGCAACCTGGGATAGGGGAAAGTGTCCCTGCCCTGGAAATGGGTGGGATTCAAGGTCCCCTCCAACCCAAAATTCTGGGATTCTGGGATTTTATTTTAAATGAAGTGCAGGGCGTAAAGAAAGCAAATATGTGATATACACACCTCCGTGGTGTCTATTTTATAAATGTATCTATTTTTAATAAATATCTTTCTATTTATAAATATCTTTAAATATTACATAGTAAGATACAATCCAAATAGATGCATAGGTGGGTTGAACACCACGTGACCCCTCGCGCAGCGCGAGGATAATTCCGCTTGAAGAAAAATTGTCACGGTTTTTGTTTTCTCTGTTGCTGCTGCTCGCTCTAAAACACACACGGGAATGACAAGCAGCTTTCCTTGCTCCCCAGGACCACAACAGGAACGAGGTTGCAGTGGCAGCCACGATGGCCCACGAGATGGGGCACAACCTGGGCATGAGCCACGACACCGAGGCCTGCTCGTGCAGCGACGACATTTGCATCATGACCGACACTGTCAGGTGGGGCTGCGGCTAAACACGGGGCTGGCAGTGGGGCTGGACGAGCTGCCAGCCTCCAAGCTGGGACCAAAGTGCTTTTGTCCAGGGACACCATTCCATTCAAATTATTAAAACAAATGCATTTTAAAAAATGGATGAAATCCCTGGCCATTGTCAGATATTACCAGACAGAAACCCCACAAAAAACCCAACCCAAAACTACTTTAGTCCCTGTATATTTAGAAAAATGTTTATACGATTATTTATTTACATTTATTTATTTAAATTTATTTATTTGTTTTTTACATTTATTTCTTTACATTTATTTATGTACATTTAACATTTTAAATGTTAAATTATTATTTAGCTATATATCCCTAAATGTATATAATATATAATATATATTTAGAGATATACATCTAAAAATATTTATATAAATATATAATATTTATATAAAATATACATTTTTAAATATTCACTGATATATCATTAAATATATTATTAATAAACATATATAATATATTATTATATGAAAATATAAATATATATGTCTATATAAAATTTTATATCTATATCTATATCATCTATATCTATATCTATTCAATATCTATATCTATGTCTACATCTATATCTATCTATATCTATATCTATATCTATATCTATATCTATATCTATATCTATATCTATATCTCTATATCATCTATATGTATATCTATCTATTCTACATCTATATCTATATCATCTATATCTATCTCTATCTCTATCTCTATCTCTATCTCTATCTCTATCTCTATCTCTATATCTCTATCTCTATCTCTATAGATATATAGATATAACACTGAATGTTAAATGTCTATTTAGAAAAATGTTTGCACCCAAGAGTTGTGGGGACAGTCACCTGTTCCAGTTCTGTCCCAAGGGGTGTTTGCCTCCTTGCCCGTGCCAATCCCAGCACGGCTCCTCCTGTTTCCCACCGCAGCTCGGTGATCCCCAAGGAGTTCAGCTCCTGCAGCCTGCAGAGCTTTGAGAAGTTCCTGCTGGCTGACTTGCCCCGCTGCCTGACCGACATCCCCGAGCTGAGCAGCATCATCGCCCCCGCGTCCTGCGGCAACGGCTTCCTGGAGAAGGGAGAGGAGTGTGACTGCGGCACTCCCGAGGTACCTGGGGACCAGGGAACCCCTGGGACAGGCAAAGGGCTTTGTCCAGGCTGGGCAGCAGCTGCGTGCTGTCGGTCCCTGAGGTGGACGCTTCTGTTTAGCAAGCCTGGTGTATTCCTGAGGCAATTTAAGTACAATGATGTATATAAAATATATTGTTTCAGTGAGATCTTCTAATCATCAGATTTTTTGAATGAGGACTTCAAACTGTTGGTGCGCAATTTGTGTCCCAGTAAAACCCAAACAGGCTGAATTTTGGCTTCACATGTTGCTGCATGTGATTTGGAGCTGAGCACAACGATTCAAATAACAAACACAGACTTTGAATGAAAGTTCATGTTCAAGTAAATGTGATCTTTCTCTTTTCTAAACTCAGTAGGCTCATGGCTACTCTCTGTTGTGAACAGATCTCAATGCCATTAACACCCCCATGATCCCATGGCAGCACAGTCAATGCCAGCCTGGTAAAATGGACATCAACAGCAGGATTCACAACTACCCAGTTAACCCTGCTACTGAGCCGCTGCTCAGCAAATCCAGAATGGCTGGCAAGACCCTTCTAGAGTATATAAAAACAGTGCCAGACAAAGGAGTTAGAAAGCTTAAACTCTACACAAATTCTCTTTATTCTAAATGAATTCCTTGTAATCTGAAAGATCTGGCTGAAGTAAAAATTGTGGTCATCAAATTGCTGAGCCGGGGCGGCTGGGGACGTGCTGCGTGCTGGGAAAGATGAAGCTCTGCTTTGTCAGGAGGTGACATAGGAACTGAGAGTGGGACAAAGCCATCCCCACGGCTCAGCACAAACCCCGAGTTCCCTGCACAGCTTCCACCTCCAAACCCAGGCATTTTAGGGAAGGAGCTCCCCAGCAAGGCCAAGGGCAGGTCACTGACTTCCATCCCAGCCAGGGACAGTGGCTTGGTGTCCCTGTCCCCAGCTCTGACTGCTGCTTCTGTCCCAGGAGTGCACCAACGAGTGCTGTGACCCCGAGAGCTGCAAGCTGAGCTCGGGAGCTGCCTGTGCCCACGGGGACTGCTGTGAGAACTGCCAGGTGAGACCCCTCCCTCCCCTGTGAGAACTGCCAGGTGAGACCCCTCCCTCCCCTGTGAGAACTGCCAGGTGAGACCCCACCCCTGTAAAAACTGCCAGGTGAGACCCCTCCCTCCCCTGTAAAAACTGCCAGGTGAGACCCCCGTCCCCTGTGAGAACTGCAGGTGAGACCCCCTCATCCCTGTAAAAACTGCCAGGTGAGACCCCCATCCCCTGTGAGAACTGCCAGGTGAGACCCCTCCCTCCCCTGTGAGAACTGCCAGGTGAGACCCCCATCCCCTGTGAGAACTGCCAGGGGAGACCCTACCCCTGTAAAAACTGCCAGGTGAGACCCTCCCTCCCCTCCCCTGTAAAAACTGCCAGGTGAGACCCTCCCCCTCTGCAGCTCCTCATCCCTGCTGGAATAAAGCAGGAACTCACCTTCCACCAGAACTGGTCCCCTGCGTTTAACAGCACTGCCAAGGGCACTGTCATGGAATCATGGAATGGCCTGGGCTGGAAAGGACGTGTGGAATCAGAGATCCAACCCCAGGCCCTGCACAGACGCCCCAAAATCCCACCCCTGGCATCCCTGGAGCGGTGTCCAAACTCTCCTGGAGCTCTGGCAGCCTCGGGGCCGTGCCCATTCCCTGGGGAGCCTGGGCAGGGCCAGCAGCCTCTGGGGGAAGAGCCTTTCCCAAAATCCAACCTTTCCCAAAATCCAACCTTTCCCGAAATCCAACCTTTCCCTGATCCCCAGCCTGACCCTCCCTGGCGCAGCTCCAGCCGTTCCCTCAGGTGCTGTCACTGCCCACCAGTCCACCCCAAACCCCCCCCACCAACTCCCTCAATCTCCCGCCATGCTGGAGAAAGGAGCCCTTTGCTTGGCTGTTTTCTCCTGGCAATAAAAGCTGTGGCACAAGAGGCAAACCCCTGTGAACTGACAGATCCAGCACGAAGTGAGGTATGGATCCCGCTCCTCACACAGCCTGTGTGTCACCGTTGAGCAAGAAATGACACAGATTCACTAGAAGGCTGGTTTGCAAAAGAGTCGCTTTAATACGAAAATTCTCTTCTTTTATAGATAGATTCAACACATTCTACTTGATTGGCTAATTACAAAAACATCTTTTTCACAAACAGTCCTTGAGAAGAAAAACAGAGTAGGAAAACACCATCTGCAGGTTGTTTATACTAACAAGTTATCATTGTTTTTCTAAAATTCCCTAAAAAGTCTCCCAAGTCCACTGTGAGCAAACAAAGCCCATTTTCTCGCTCTCTGACCGGGCTGTTGCATCCACACCTGTGCAGCGAGGAGATCTTCCTGCCTGCTTTCACCCCTCAGCTGGGTGGTTCTGGTGGAGGAGCTGGTGCTGAGTGTGGCATTTCCTCCCTCCCTCAGTTCAAGAAGTCGGGCTCGGTGTGCCGGGCGGTGAAACACGAGTGTGACCTGGCTGAGATGTGCACGGGGCACTCCTCCAGCTGCCCCGAGGATCGGTTCCGGGTCAACGGGCACCCCTGCAGCTTTGGAGAGGGGTACTGCTACATGGGCACCTGTCCCACCCGCGACAGCCAGTGCAAAGATGCCTTTGGGCCAGGTGAGTACCCCGTGCCACCAGAAAAATCAGCTCGTCTTGGGCATGGGAGACAGGGAAGGGAATTCTGCATCACATCCTCAGATTCATTGTACCTCAGGAACAGCCCATCCATAAAAATAAACTCCAGTTTGTAGCGCAATTAATGATGATTTTTGTATTTCCCACTGTCCGTGGTTGTAGCTCGTGAGCCAGATCTCAGGGCATGGCATGCTCTGTGCTTCCAGAGAAATGGGAAGTGGGGAGCACATTCCTCTTTTGCAGAACAAGTCTGAGGTAACAGACTGGGGAAGTGGTTTTGGCCAGATAAGAAGAGGAAATGTCTGTCCTTCAAATTAACAGCCAAATTTGTCACGTCTGGTGCTTCTGAAAGCAGCATTTCACAGAGCTGGGGAATGGCTTGGGCTGAAAGGGGACTTCAATCCCATCCATTGCCACCCCTGCCAGGGCAGGGACACCTCCCACTGTCCCAGGAGGCTCCAGCCTGGCCTTGGGCACTGCCAGGGATCCAGGGGCAGCCACAGATCCTCTGGGAATTCCATCCCAGCCCCTCCCCACCCTCCCAGGGAGGAATTCCCAATTCCCAATCTCCCATCCATCCCTGCCCTCTGGCAGTGGGAGCCATTCCCTGTGTCCTGTCCCTCCAGGCTTTGTCCCCAGTTCTTTCCCAGCTCTCCTGGAGCCCCTCAAGGCCCTGGAAAGGGCTCTGAGCTCTCCCTGGAGCTTTCACTTCTTCAGGCTCAAGTGCCAGAAAGTAATTCATGCCCATGGGCACTTGGCTGGGAAAGGCCTGAGCAAAGGAAGGAGCTGGAATATTCCCAGTTCTGCCAGGCAGAGATCCCAAACTCATCCCTTTGTTTCCCCCTGCAGAGGCCACAGACGGCCCAGCCTCCTGCTACCACATGAACGAGAGGGGGGCATACTTCGGATACTGCAGGAAGGAGCAGGGGACACACCTCCCGTGCAAAAAAAAGTAAGCACTGGGGTATGGAGTGTGCTGGGATTTGGGAGGAGAGGCCCTTCCTACTCTACTCAGGAGACAGAAGCCAGGAGCACTCTGTTTCAGTGGCACAGCCCTGTGTTCCTTCTTGTTCTGTCTGAAAACTGTGGGAAATCATTTCTAAGAAAAGTGGATTTAAATCATGAGGTGAGAGAGCCAGGATGTGCACAGAGATCTGTGCAGGGCTGCTGGGGAGGACGAGTGTGAGGGTGTGCGGGGAACCGCAGGGATTTTGGGATGGGGAATTTGAACCTCAGAAGTGAAGGGCTATCAGTTAAATGCTCATCTCTGTGAATGAATTTGTGTTCCCTACTAAGCTCAGCAGGATTTAAGAACCTGGGCTCAAACCAAGCTGCCCACACCAGCATTCCCTGCTGCAGCCATATCCTTGGAGCTCAGGCTGTGGGAGAGCCCAGCTCGGAGGGGTTTGCTGGGCCTTGTCCTTGGGGTAACAGCTCCTTTTCTCCTTCCAGAGACAAAATGTGTGGGAAACTCTTCTGTTCTGGAGGGAGGGAGATGCCTCGGGATGGGAACCTGCTGTCCTTTAGGTCCTGCAAAGGCAGCTTCCCCAGGAGTGGAGAGAAGGACCCAGGGATGATCCTGGATGGAACCAAGTGTGGGAATGGGATGGTGAGTGGAGAATCACTTCTTCCTTTATTCTTCCCCCTCTTTCAATCTTGTTGATATAATTCTGTCCTGTACAGGGAAGATTTTAAACAGGGAGGACTGAGTGCACTCCAAACTTCTGCTGATCTGTTTTCCCAACTTTTACCCCAAACCAGCAGCAAAGCAAACAAGAAATGGCAGCATTCCCATTTCCTTAGGCTTGGCTGCTGCCTCATTCCCTTTACTGACACTAAGATGTGTGGCAGCAGAAACACAGCTTTGTGTGAGGGGTTAGGAGATCATTAATGTGTTATTGCATTTAATTATTGCATTTAATTATTTCCATAATGGCTATCCCTCATCACTGGGTGCTGTTTCCAGTCACTTCCTTGAATATTCCTACCTGGAAGGGAGGGATGAGGGATTGAGTAGGAAGCAGTGATGTCTGCACATCTCTGTCACTCCCCTTTCTACTAAACACCCAAATGGAAAATTAACTCCTCATCTCCCACTCCTAAAGGGGCTCTGAGGGATTTCCAGAGCTGTTCTCCATCCCCTCACAGGATAAAGTGCAAACTCTGCCTGTCCTGGAAGCTCCAAATCCCTGTGGTTTGCTCTCGTTTCAGGTGTGCAGCCGTGGGGAGTGTGTCCATGCTGAGGAGGTCTTCAGATCCACCAACTGCTCTGCCAAGTGCTCTGGCCATGCTGTAAGACACCAGCATTTGATGTTATTCACTTTAAAACCCCAAGAAAATTATGCAGATTGGCCCCAGACCTCCTTGCTGACGGTATTTAAGTCATTGATACAAATCTGTCAAATTTGAGGAGACAGAAACTTAAAAAATTTTTATGCAAACACATCTCACCTGATGGAACATCAATGTTTTTGCCCAGGAGGTGGACACAGCCCCTGTGTCTGACCCTGCCCCTGAGCCACGGTATCACAGCTCTTCTCTTTTAGGTTATTTTGGTTTGGGGAGGAGAATTCTGCTCACATTTGACTATTCAGAGACCTACAGTTAAATAGATTAACTCTGTAATGAAGCTTTCCCTGCAGAAGCAAAAGGTGCATGACATCAGGACTGTCCTTTAACACACAAACTGCTCCTTTTTGTGCTAAATTTTAGCTCAAATAAATGGAGAGATTAAAAAAAAACTCTCAGCATCCTCACCCAGAAACTTTCTGAGCCCCCAAAACTCACTGGTGTCCCCAGCTGAGGATGTCCATGTTTGTGCCCCCCAGGTGTGTGACCACGAGCTGCAGTGCCAGTGTGAGGAGGGGTGGGCACCCCCGAACTGTGACAGCTCTTCAGCCCTGACCAGTAAGTGCCACACCTTGGAATGTGTCCTTTCCTGGCTGGAAGGGATCCCTTAGGGTTTCAGCTTTTCTATTTCCATCTGTCTGTAGCCCTGCAGTTCTTCAGTGCATAACTCTGAGCTCCACACCCAGTGGGAGCTGCTGCTCCCCCATTTGGGGCAGACACAACAATTCCTCTCCAGGCCTGGCAGCCAAGGACACCTCCCTGCCCCAGGGCCCAGAGATGGGAACCAAAGGGAGTCGGGGGAGCAAACTCGGGGTCAATGACTTCATGACCTGGAGCTGTAACTGGAAGATGAACCCCAACATGCAAATGGACCAAACTTATCAAAGAGTGAAACCCGGGGCCCATCATCCATTTTGGGTGCAGCCCCTGGGGGCTTCATGTTTAAAGCAAGCCTGGATGTGGCACTCGGTGCCAGGGTTTAGTTGAGGTGCTGGAGCAGGGTTGGGCTCGATGATCTTTAAGGTCTCTTCCAACCCAGTGATCCTGTGAATTCGGTGAATCTGCCCAAAAAGGCATCAGAAGGAGCTGGGGAGCTCCAGCCCAGCACCAGAGTGGCTCATCCAGTTGTTAATTGGAATGGTTAAGCTCATCAAGCCCAGCAGCACTGAATCGTGTCCTCAGCTGCCACAGGCACAGGTTTTGTGAACAGTTCCAGGGATGGGAACTCCAGCCTGTCCCAGAGCTAGACAACCCCTTCCATGAAGAAATTTGTCTTCATATCCAACCTAAATCCCAACATTGTATCTCCAGGGAGCTGATTTCTGAGCACCTCTCAGTCCTGCAGGGATGAGTAGAGAAGGTGTTTTTCTCTCTAAGCTGACAAGTGATTCCTCCTGGAGATGAGAGCAACAGGCTTCTCCTGTTTATTCTTGGCATAACGAGTTCTCTGTCCCTTCCCAGTGGAGCCAGGATCCCAGAGGCTTTGCTGTGAGGGAGCTGGACAAGTTCATTTATCATCTGCATGGTCCTTAACTGTTCCACCTCTGAGGGAAAATAATTTGTGTCCAGATTTTCACATGTTAGGGGGAAAAAAAAAGCCTTTATTTCATTTATTATACGGAATATTTTTGTCCTCTCTTCACCCTCTCCAGAGCACTGTTCACTATGAACCTCTGGCTTGGTTGAGGCTTTGGAGTAGTTTTGTTAAAAATTGTGAAAAAACTTTATTTGAGGGCAGTTTGAAGGTCTGCATCCTTCTCTGGGTAACAGCCTCTGAGACAGAGGAGAGGAAGGACAGGGAAGGCTCTTTGAGGGTCAGTGGAAAGGGCAGGGATGGTTTAGGGTTTGTTTAGCCCAAGGACAGCTCAGGCAACAACAACTGACTCAAAACATGGCAAAAGCAGCCAGAGTTCACCCCTTTCCATCACCATTTGTGGCAGGAGAAGAAGACATGAAATAAGAACAGAGATAATAAAATTCCTTCATCAGTGGTGACGGGAAACTTCTTAATAATGGTTGATCTTGTTGGGTCTCTCCCACCCTCAGTGGTTCTGGGATGTTCTAAGAACTGTTTCTGTCCCTGCTGATGTTTTAGGAACTGTTTCTGTCCCTGCCCTCAGTGATTCCCTGGTGTTTAGGAACTGTTTCTGTCCCTGCCCTCTGTGCTCCCTGGTGTTTAGGAACTGTTTCTGTCCCTGCTGATGTTTTAGGAACTGTTTCTGTCCTGCCCTCTGTGATTCCCTGGTGTTCAGGAGCTGTTTCTGTCCCTGCCAGGCATTGCTGTGGCTGCTGGGGTGCTGGCTGTCCTGGCTGTCACTGCAGTTGCAGCCGTGCTGCTCACCCGCTTCCGAGGCTTCCACAAGAGGTAAATCCTTCCCATATCCACCCAAAACCCAGAAACCAAAGCCAGGAAATCCCTGCAGAGTTTGCAATGGGGGTGGGGGGAATTCGACTCTGGAAGGGAAGGAAGATGGTCCCTGAGATTTGTGGAGACATTTCAGAAATCCCAAGGTTGGGAGGGGATGGAAGAGTTGAAATGGAGCTCTTGATAAATCCTCAATAATCCCAAATGAATAAAGGGAAGAAAGAAGTCAAGGACATGGGTACAAAACACCAGCAGGAGTAAGGCAGGGCTTCAACTGTGTTTTCCTCAGTTAACTAAAACTGACCATGATTTGAAATCTTTGACAGCCACCAGACCAGGAGGGGACCGGGAGCCACCAACCAGGTCTTTGTGGATCAGGAGCAGAGCTGCAGAGAACAGCCTGTGCTGGTGCCACCTGCCCAGAAGGTGAGAGCAGGGACAGCTGGGGACTGTCCCCAGGGCTCAAACATCAGCCCAAGAGACTGCACTTCCACGGGATTCCCGAAGTGCTGAGGGGACAGCGCTGGGGAATGCCAGCACGAGATTCCCAAAATTATGAGGGGAGGAATTCCAGCATGAGATTCCCGAAATGCTGAGGGGAGGGACAGTGCTGGGGATCCCAGCATGAGATTCCCGAAATGCTGAGGGGAGGGACAGTGCTGGGGATCCCAGCATGAGATTCCCGAAATGCTGAGGGGAAGGACAGTGCTGGGGATCCCAGCATGAGATTCCCGAAATGCTGAGGGGAGGGACAGTGCTGGGAATGCCGGCACGGGGCAGGCTCTGGGTCCCAGTGAGCCGGGGCAGGGAGGGACAGCCGGAGATAAGGCAGGAGATAACGCGGGAGGTGAGGTAAGGGCTCCACCCCATTTGTGACCCTTCCCGCTCGCAGGTGATTGATAAGAAAGTTCTTCCCGTGCCTCCACCTCAGGAGAACAAACCCCAGCGTCAGAGTGTGAGTATCTCTGGGAACGTCCCTGCTTTCCTTCGGGATATGGGAACATCGGAAACCCCTGGAGACCCCTGGGGACAATCTGATCGCAAAGGGACATCCCTGAGCTCCAGAGCGGGCTCTGTTTTCTCAAACAGCGTCCCTGCACGCCCCCAGCCCCTTAAAGCATTTTTCTATCCAGCTCCAGCCTGCAGTTCCCAAGGAGCACGTGGATGCACGCACAGTGCACACACAGGGTTAAAGTGGTTTATGATCTGTTTTTGCAGCCTGCTCTGAGGCCCAAAGGTCCCCCACCTCCCGTTCCTGGCCCCAAACCTGGCTCTTCCCACCCCGAGGAGAAGTTTGTGAGTACAACCCTGCAGCTTCCCACACCCCTATCAGATCCCAATTAATATTTGCAGTTTCTGATTTAAAGTAAAAATTTAAAATCACGGCTGTTCAAAGCACGGGTTTTAGGGTAGGAATCACCTTTTCGGCCATGGAATCCTAAACTGCACAAATATTCCTCATCAGCCAGGGAGTCCTTCAAGGCATCAGAAGCACAACTCGGTAGCTGGAGTTTAAACCAAGAGGCATTTCAGGTGTAAGCTCAATGTAAATGATGAGTAACTTTGCTACTGCAGGTGCCTGTGAGGGTCCCTGTGTGGCAGAGATGTGGTGGGTCTTAGATTTGTAGGAGCCCAGAGGAATGATTCTATTTCTCATTAATAAACCCAAACCATCCTAATTAAAAGAAAATACCTGCCTCAAATGTTCACCATCTCAGCATTAGAGGCCCCTGCCTCCCTGGCAGGAGGGTGTAAAATCCATCTTCACTCTGGTGACACAACTGTGGGGTGCTGCCTGCACGAACACTGGGTCAGGACAATATAAAATGTAAAATATAAGATATAAAATATCCCCATGTATCAATTAGAAACCACATTTAAATCCCACTTTGTGAGCTTGGATATCGATACTTAAATATTTGGAATAGCTCAGTGTCTTCTGAAACAGACCTGGCCCCCTTGTATTTGTATTTTGTTGCCCCCTGGCACATGGGCAGATGGGAGTTCCTGGGATTTTGCAGCAGGAAAATGCTGCAGGAGAGGGAAGCTGGGGCTAGGGAGGTTCTGCAGCTGCTCAGACACCCCCAGTGACATTTAAACCCCATTTTGTTCCAGGCTCCAGAGAGAAAAGCCCCTCCTGTGCCCTTTCCCAAAGGCAAACCCCCTCCTCCACCCCAGGTAATTCCGGGGGGAATAACAATTCTGTGGGGATGGAATTCCTTGAAACTGCTGGGATTTAACTGCTCCTTTTCCATGCAGGCTTTAAAGCCCCCCATGAACCCCAGAGTCTGAGGCTTCCCAAGCAGAGCTGGGTGGGCCACCTGAAGTTTCCAGGGACAATTCTTCCCTCGATTCCTCCACTTTTGGCAAAGGTATCCTGGACCATCTCCCTCTTCTCCTTAAGAACTGACTGAGAGCTGCTTGGAAAGATTTGGGATTTCAGGCTGTGAGGAGCTCTGGTGGCGACACGGAGCTGCTGTCCAAGGGCAGCAGAGCAGAGTCACCACTTGCACTGCGGTGTAAGCTGGGAGTAAGTTACAGAAGCTGCTGAACACCCCCGGCTGCTGGGCCAGCGCTGTGGGATGGGGCTGCTCCTCCTCTGCTCCTCTGGGACCGGAGCTGAGGGGAGCGGGGACAGTGTGGCTGCTGCAGGTTTGGGAATTGCAAACTTTTTTTGGCTCCATTTCTGGATCTTTTCCAGCCCTCCCTGCCCTCAGCAATGCAAAGATTTCTCCTTCATGTGCAAGTCGTGGAGAAAAACAAACCCTTCCTGCCCTGGGGAGAGAAGATGTGTCCTCAGGGTGTGAGCTGGACATGGAATAAGTAATGAGACACACTGGGAATGGTTCTGGGAAGATCCTTTGCACTGGATTCTCTCCACAATCCTTAAATTCCCTGTTGAGGATGCCATTCCCTGCAAAACATGGATGTGATGGAATTTCAGTCCTTCCTTTGAGGTTGTGTTGGATGAGGATGGATGTTACTGGAGGAGCAGAGCTTCCTTCCTCTTTGGATAATTGCTGCTTTATTTGAGCCAGGAACAGATTGGAATCTCCACCCAGGTTTGACAGGGGTGTAAAAATCCAGAAGGTTTTTTTTTTTGTTTTTTTTTATGAGCTGTAATTAATGTATTTACAGAGATTTCTGTATTAAAGTTCTGTCTGAACAGGAAGTAATTGTTATGTTCTTTAAAACCCATCATGAAGCACAGGAAAACCAGGGTGAAGTGGGGTCATTTCTGACATTGCCAGAGCCCTAAAACTCCCAATTTGCAGCAAAAAGATCATTCCCAGGTGTTGTCAGCCCTGCCAAGTCAGCCAGGAAAGCTGAATTCCATTTATAATGAGGCTTGACAGGATATTCCATAACAGCTTTCCTGCCACCTTCAAATCTATTTCTTCCTGATTTCCAACCTTTGGGAGCATGCCAGAATTTTCCAAGACTAGTGAGATTTGAAGCAAACCAGGAGAATTGTTTTTTCTTAATTATCTTCTGAGATTCAGCACCAAACTGGGAGCCCGGGCTGCCTTTTTCTGCAGAAATGCAGATCCTCACCTGCTCATCCCTGAACTCCTCCCTTCCCAGCCCCAGCAGAGGGGGAGCCCTGCACTGAGATCAAAAATCCTCCTTCAGAGTGACTGGGAGTAGAAACTTCAGAAAAATACCCTATTTCTCTACAATTTCTCTTTAATTTTATATCTGATTTATTCTTACCCAGAGCAGGTTATGATTTCCAGCCCCTCCTGCCACGGGACGCCCGTGGTTACTCCGTGTGTAGCTACAACCTCTCCTTGTGTTGTACAAACGTGACATCTGCTGCTCAAAAGCCTCCACTGCAGGAGGAAAAAAATCCCCAAATCACCTGGAATTTGCTGGGCAGGAGCCGTGGGCTGCACCTTCCCTGCTCTCAGCCCCCCAAAAAGCCATTTATTGCCAGGCTTTTTTGTATGAGTGAATATTCCACTCCTCCTCCTCCCTCACTCCACGGGAAAACAAAAATCTCTTTTTTTCCTGTTTCTTTTCAACCTCTGAATTCTCAGAATCACAGAATCCTGGAATGGTTTGGGTTGGAAGGGACCTGAAGGATCCAATTCCAACCCCAAGACCTCCCACTATCCCAGGGTGCTGCAAGCCCTGTCCAGCCTGGCCTTGGGCACTTCCAGGGATGGGGAATCCACAACCTCTCTGGGATAACCCATTCCAATTTTCCACCCTTCTTCACCCCACTTTTCCTCCATCTGCACCTGAGGACGGTGCTGCCAGCACCTTTTCTCTTTGCACCCCAAACCCAGTCTTCTCTGTGAAGGTTTTTAGGGGGTTCTGGAAATTCAGAGCATCCCAACAGAGCGAATTCCTCTGGAATTCCTCTCCCACCCTTGGAATTGCTCACTTTTTAAATTCTTCTTCTCGGGGACTTACTTTTTTAAGGGTTTTCGATGGTATTTTGTGCCCAGGAGGCAGAGCCCTTGCCATCTTTAGTCTTCTACCTCCCCTCTTTGCTTGTTCTTAAAAGCTGTCAGGTCCCCTTCCCTTTGGGGGCAATTTCTCTTAAGTGTCCATTTTTCTTACAATAAAAACCAATTTGTCCTTCTCTAATGGCAGTTGACATTACTCTGGCCTTCCCTTTGCTTTCTCTTCATCCCTCCTGATGTGTATTTTCTGTGCTTCTCTTAAGAAATCCTCCAATTCCCTTTCTTGCCACTTGTCTAATTTCTCCAATTTTCTCTGCGTATCCAGGCACACCTGGGTGACAAAATTTGTTTTTAATAAGATTTGTCTGGCTGCTGTTTCAGGGCTGATACTTGAATATTGCCTCATATTTTTCCTCAGCCTTTCCAGCCACTCTGTTGGGGTTTCCTCTCTCTTTTGTTGTTCTTTAAATGGTTTCTGAGGGTTCTGGCCCCTTCTTGCCGTGCACGTTCCGTGCTGGCCGTTAGAGGGCAATGGGATGTGGGGAAGGGGACGGCTGAGGGATCAATTCTGCACTGCCAGCACCTCCTGACCTTGGGCTGTGTCCAGGCAACGCCGGAGCTGCAGACACGGAGGCACCAGACAGGGAATAAACTGATCCCAAGCCTCCAAACGTGACTCCACTCCAGGCCAGGCTCAGCGCTCCTCACAGCAAGAGCCAGTTCTGAGGCAGGTTTGAACCAAAGCCTTTTCCTAGCAGCCCTTGTCCAGGTGAGTCATCCATGTCACCAGCAACGTGAAATTAAGGATTTTGCTTCCCCATGCCAGCAGATTTCCTGTAGCCTTGTAGCAATGCATAAATCACCCCCTTCTGCACAAAGGAGGGGATAAAAGGCTGCAGGATGAGCCCACTGACGTGAAAGCTCGCGGGGAAAATTCACAGTGAAGGTTTCCCTGCTGATGGTCCCTGAACTCACACCTTGCTGGTTGTCTGCCACCACACTGGGCTTCATGGTCCCCAGTGCTGCCCAAAAATGGTTCTAACCCTGCCAGCCTGTGCCACTGGCTGGAAACATCAGTAATAATATCAGTGATAATAATGTCAGTAACAGTAATGTCAGTGACCAGAGAATCATGGAATATCCTGGGCTGGAAAGGACCCACCAGGATCATCAACCAACTCGTGGCCCAGCACAGCCACCCCAAGAATCCCACCCGTGCTGAAATGTGAACCGTAGCCACTTCAATTTCTTTAATAACGGCTGAGAAGTGCCATTAATCATCTGTTTGATGCTAATTTCCCACGTATGGCATTGCTGCATGCTTCTAACCCTCCTCTGGGGCTGAGCAAACAGGAGGCCCCAGCGTTCCTCCAGGTCCCTGCCTCCCTCTAAAGCCGCCCTCAGGAAAGTGGCAGAGATTAACAGGCTGCTCCTGACACGAGATCCATCAATAATTCCACAAAAAGCGTGGCCCCGGCCTTCAGAAGGTCTCAGGGCAAAATAGTAGAGGCTGAAATATTGATGGATGTGTCTGCAGGAGCCATTAGGGAAGGGAAAGTGGTTTCCATGGCGTTGGGCTGAGCCACAGCACCAGGAGGAGGGAGGACCCTGGGTCACACCCTGACAAAACACATCTGAGTGTCCAGCCCCAGGTAACAGGAGAAATTATGAACCCCACACAATTTCAGCAGGAATTTAGAAATGGAGTCAAAAAACTGCTCACCCACTGGGGAAAGGAGTGCCGGGAAAGCCTGGAGAGATTCCCAGCCAGAACACGTGAGGACAGAGCTCAGGTGTGTTTGCTCGGGGCTGCAGCCACACAGCACATCCCTTTTACAGCTGTTCTTACACGGAGACAGGGATGAGCTGCTCCACAGCCAGGGTCTATTTTTGCCTGTCCTGGAGTGCACTGCAGTAATGTGTTTTCCATGTTCCATTTTGCAGCCATCACGGAGAGGAAAATCCCAGGATCCCAGTGGTGGGAAAGGCACGGTAAAGAGCTGCTGAGAATTCCTGAACGTGCTCCTAAATTAGGTCACCCCAAAAATCCCTCCTGCCCAGCTCCATAGCATGATGGGGCTTCAGAGCGTGAGATGATTCAACAAAGAATTAAAAAACCTCGTGGTGGGGTCTCCCAGTGAAGTACTGGGACAGGACACAATCCCCTTTGGGACACGAATCCCTTCAGGACACAATTCCCTTCGGGACATGATCCATGCCCTTCAGGACACCTTCCCTCCCCAAACACACCTGGGAACAGCAGGAAACCCCCTCTGCCCAAGGGACATTGCTCCTGGAGCAGATCCCAAGGCCACAATCCCTTTTCGTGGTGGGATGGTGCCACGGGAGGGGCTGACTCCCCCCTGCCCGCGCTCCCATTCCTGGCAGCTGGAGCAAGGCCTGGATTTGCACAGGAACCCAGCATTTCCCACCCCCCAGCTCATTCAGGTCGCTCACTGGAATCTGGGAGCTCCATCCCAGCCTCAGATCCCCAGGATTCAGCTTGAAGTGTCCACAAGGAGGACTTGGGCACCTCTCCCCCTGACCCATGTCCCAAATCTCAGCGCCCTCGCCGGGCTGCTCTGGCTGCAGAGGGGATGCTCAGCCCCCTTTTTTGGGTTGATTTATTTGATCCCTGTTTTGGGGGACCTTTGTGAGCCCCCACTCCCTTCCCTGGGCAGTGACAGAGTCTCTGGGCTGGCGTGTGGGTTATGGGCGTGGTGGGATTTGGCCAAGCCTCGATTTGATAACCCTGGAGGGCTTTTCCAGCCTCAGTAACTCAGTGATTCCGCGAGAGGGGCCCATGGTGGTGTTTTTTAGGCTAGAACAGCAGGAAGGACTCACAGGAACAGCACCAAAACACATTCATTAACTCCTCTGATGGCCACACCTCACCCAGTACCTGGTGCTTTGCTGGATTTGATCTTCGACCACCCCTGAAGTGATCCCTGCAAAGGGAAACCAAGAACCTGCACAGCTCCAAGGACTCTGCAGAGCCCAGCCCCAAAAAGGGGGAAAGAGAGAGAATTGTAGCATCACTGAGGCTGGAAAAGCCCTCAAAACCCATTGAGTCACCTTCCCCAGCGGTGCCACCCGTGTCCTCAAGTGCCACATCCACAGGATTTCAATCCCTCCAGGAGCGGTGACTCCATTGCTAGGGCTGGACAAACCTTCCCACGATGGATTTTCCCCTAAAAGCTGGCACAACGGCACAATTCGAGGCTGTTTCCTCTGGTGCTGCAGCTCGTGAGAAGAGGAGCCTCGGTGGACCCCAGGCCCAGCCCGTGCCCATCAGCCCAGCTCGGGATTGCTGCACTTCGCTGTGAATTTTTCATGCTGGAATCAGCTGCGTGCTGCAGGCACGCACGGATGGAAGAGAGTCCTGAAATATTCATGACCCACTGCAGAGCACAAGCAGCAAGAGAGCTGCAAATGAGGACAGGCAACCTCAGGCAGCCCGGCAGAGTAACTGCCCCTTTTCGGCCAAGATACAGGTGGGTTAAAATGAGGGAAAACCGCCAGATTCCAGGTTTGGGGTGTCCAGAGGTTGGATTTAGGACACATCAGGAGCCGGGGTGAGCTGAACCTTCCAGGATGTCCCTGGAGCTTCTGAGCCACAATTTGTCCTGGATGAGCACCCCTGTGCCAGATTCCCGAATTTCATTCCCGTGGGTCTGGGCAGGACAAAGACCGCCGGGAATGGGAAGGGAGGGGGATTTAATGGCGCATTTATCACTAAATCTCAGCATCCATCCAGACACCACAAAGCAGCAGCCAGACTTCCCTCCCTCACTGATGAAACCTGACACCAAACTCTTTAAATTTAGCCAGAGTGGGGACAGAAATGAGCAGAGCTCCAATTCTCACCAACACCGCGGGTTTAGTTTCCCTGGAATGATCACATTTCCCACCTATTCCTTATTCATGTCCCATTTCCTTGCCTTAAAAGCTGCCCTGACCCGGGTTTGGAGTCGTTCCCTTAAATCACTGCCATCATTAGAAACGCTGCAATCAGAGGAGTGGGGGCTCCTCATCACTAATTTAAAACGTGCCAGGTAGCACAGACGTTTGTGAAAGACATTCCAAATTATGTCCAAGTGGAAAAGAGAAGGAAGAAAAAAAAACCCCAACACTTCCATATCTGCATCTCCTGCCCATGTGCAGAGCCCCCCCAGCACAGAGGAGGAGAAGAGAAGCTTCAATATTGGTTTAAAAAATTCATGGGCCTCTCTCCACCCGAAAGAAACCTGTTAGGAAGCTGATCCGGAATGGGGAAGGTGGGAATTTCTGGCCACTGCTGAGTTTCTGCCCGGTGTCTCGTCAGGGAAGGCAGGATGGGATTTTTGGGTGTCTCTCACGTTGTGTTCTTTGCTCGGATGGGTTTTGGCAGGCTGAGCAGATTATTTCTACAAGTCCCACCTCAGGAGCTGCAGCCAGGGCAGGGAGTGGGAGGCTCAGGAAGAAGCTGAGGCCGTGGAGCTCCCTGACTCCCCAGATGGGGTGGGAGGTGCTGCCTGTCCTGCCGCTGTGGATTTGGGAAGGTGCCATCCCTGCTGGCGCTGCTCATTTTCCCGGAGCTGTGGCTGTCACTGAGGCCACCTCCCACACCTCCAGCCAGGCTCTGCTCTGCGAATCCACCCACCCTGGAGCAGTCTCACCTGACCCAAATTCCTGGAGCCAGGCTGGGAGAGCTGGGAATGCTCTCCTGGAGAGGAGACGGCTCCAGGGAGAGCTCAGAGAGCTCAGAGCCCCTGCCAGGGCCTGCAGGGGCTCCAGGAGAGCTGGAGAGGGGCTGGGGACAAGGCATGGAGGGACAGGACACAGGGAATGGCTCCCACTGCCAGAGGACAGTGAGGCAGGGGAGGGGCTGGGATGGAATTCCCAGAGCAGCTGGGGCTGCCCCTGCATCCCTGGCAGTGCCCAAGGCCAGGCTGGAGCGCCCTGGGGCAGTGGGAGGTGTCCCTGCCAGGGCACAGGTTGCACTGGGTGACTGTTAAGGTCCCTTCCAACACAAATCATTCCAGAATTCCCTGGAGAGGGACTGGGGACCAAGGATGGAGGCACAGGACACAGGGAATGGCTTCCACTGACAGAGGGGAGGGATGGATGGGAGATTGGGAAGGAATTCTGCTGTGTCTGCTCAAGGAATAAAGTCATGGGATAACACATTTCTCTTGGAAATCATAAGTATTGCTCTGTTCTGGGGAGCCCCGGGGGTTTGAAAGATTCAGAGGTGCTTTCTGGATTGACAGGGATTTAATTCCTGTTTGTGCAGGGATATGTGCAGAGCACACAAAGAAAGCTCTGAGGTTTCTGGAATACCTGGGTGAGGGAGATGAGGGTGCTGCAGGAGGTACCTGTGTCACGCAGCTGGGACTGCCACAAACACAGGGATTGCCCAGCCAGGAAAACCTCATGAGGAGAGGGAAAATCCATGTCCAGCATCCCCATTCCCCCAGAATCAGGTGAGGAACAGTGGGGAGAACGCCGGGATTCTGTTCCACATCAAACCTTCAGCAGCAGCAGGAATATTTGCAGCATCCACTGTTCCTTGCCTGGGCACACCACCCCCAGCCCATCCCCGCTGGAGCCAGTGGCAGTAATTCCATGGATTTATGTGCCCCTGACAGTCCCTGTTTGTCCCCCAGCCCCAGCCTGTTTTCTATTTGTACTGGAACACTAAAATTCCATTTTCTGCCCGAGCTGGTGTGGAGCTGCCTGATGGCCAATAAATACAATCCCACTTAGCTGGATGGGCAGGACACCAAACCCCAAAGCTTTTATTTTCATTAAGCATCGTTAGCAGTGGCATGTCTTTTATCAAATCTGCCTCTGATACTCACTTTATTAAAGAGTCCATCAGCCCCAGACTGCTTAATGCAATCTGCAAGGACAGACAGGGAATTTGTATTAAATTTGAGCAGGTGGGGACAGAACCTTCTGAAAAATAAATATATTCAACCCTTCTTGAGAAAGGAACTTGAAAGGAGACGAAGAGGAATTAATAATTCAAAGTGTATGGGGATTATTTTGTGAGCAATAAGAAAAAATGTTCTATTTTAGCTGAAAAACAAAATACTAAAGTCTTACAAAATCTAAATCAAAGGAGTTTGGATGAATCAGAATATTTATGATGGTATTTAATCATTTAGGTGTTTTTGAATACCTGACCACAGTGAGGAGGGCTCAGTTTGGGTTTGTAGCACCCACCAAGGAACATTCCAGGGCCACATGGATTTCTCAGGGAGTTCCAGAGATCTGGGAATTAAAAATGTGCATTTGCTTGAAACTAAACTCATGTCTGCAGGGTTTAAACTCAGGACAGGAAAGGAGCGAATGTGGGATTGTGGGTGGATCTGGGGTTGCTCATGAATTTGGGGTTGTATGTGATTTGGGATTGGGTGAATTTGGGATTGTGTTTGAATTTGGAACTGTGTGCGAATTTGGGATTGTGTGAATTTGGGATTGTGTGTGAATTTTAGGATTGGGAGTGAATTTGGGATTGTGTGTGATTTTGAAGTTGTGTGTGAGTTTAGGATTGTGTGTGAATTTGGGATTGTGTGAGTTTGGGATTGTGTGTGAATTTGAGGTTGTATGTGAGTTTGGGATTGTGTGTGAATTTGGGATTGTGTGTGAGTTTGAGGTTGTGTGTGAATTTGGGATTGTGTGTGAGTTTGAGGTTGTGTGTGAATTTGGGATTGTGAGTGAATTTGGAGTTGTATTTGAATTTCAGGATTGTATTTGAATTTCAGGATTGTGTGAATCTGGGATTGTGTGTGAATTGGAGGTTGCACATGACTTTGGGACTGTTCGTGAATTTGAGGCTGCACATGAATTTGGGATAGTGAGTGAATTGGGGCGGGAGCAGGGAGGTGCTCGCTGCTCTCTGGGTCTGACTCACAGCAGTTCCCATTAAGCTTTGTGAAATCCCTTTGCCTGGGGGCAGAGGTGCCGAGCTGGGCTGTGCCTGGCGTTGTGTTCACCTGCAAGGCCAGGACGGGAGGGATTTTCCATAGGCTCAGCTTTTCTGGGAATTGCTGACCTGCAGCAGGGCCCTGGGGTCCTTTCCAGCCAGCCCTGCACAACCCCGAGCTGCTGCTGGCAGGAGAGGGGGATTTCAGCACCAGCAGCTCTGGGACACGAGAAACGTCTGGAAAGGTTCCTGGAGCTGCTCTAAAAATGCCTAAAATCCGCCCAAAAGCTGCAGTGAGTTTTTGGTTGGGAGAAGCGGAAAGGAGAAGGGAAAGGAGAAGGAGAAGGAGAAGGAGAAGGAGAAGGAGAAGGAGAAGGAAAAGGAAAAGGAAAAGGAAAAGGAAAAGGAAAAGGAAAAGGAAAAGGAAAAGGAAAAGGAAAAGGAAAAGGAAAAGGAAAAGGAAAAGGAAAAGGAAAAGGAAAAGGAAAAGGAAAAGCCCCAGCACAAGCTTTGTTTTCCAACCAGTGACCCCAGGGAGCTGCAAGGATGGATTTCTTTGGTGTGATGTCAGGGGGATACTGGGAGCTGATCGTATCTGCAGGCAGCAGTAAATATTGTGAGTTCAATAATGATTTTATTATGGCTGTATTTAAAATAAAACACACAACGAGGAGTCCTTTTGATCTGCAGCGAGGGGAGCCTGCAGAGGGAAATCCTGGCAAACCAAAGCTGTGAGTTTCACCATCTGGCCCAGGCAGGGAATTATCTCCAGAGGAGGGAGTTATCCTCCCCTGCAGGGAGCCAGCCCTGGGTGCTTCAAACGCAGCTCAGAGGGACCACCCTTGTGCTGACCTCTGCTTGTCAGGATGGGCTCAGCTCACGGGGATGAATCCTGCTGAAGAGCTCTGCTGATGACTGCGGGATGCCCAAGCCTAAGCCCAGCTTTATCTGCTCTTCCCTGCTCATTCCAGCCCTTACCCAGACTGGGAATCATCCCCAGCAGCAGCCTGTGCATGACTGGATTCTCCCAGAGTCAAAGCAGCAGCAGCTCCATTGTTCCCAATTGCCTCTGACCCCCCAAAATCCCATTGTTTAAATTATTGACTGTATTATTCCAATCCAGGTCTGAGAGCCTGTGCAGGGTGAGGTCCTCCCAAACACAGCCCAACATCAAAGCAGCAGCAGCTCCGTCATTCCTGATTGTCTCCTAACCAAAAACCCCTGTTGATTCATTTACTGAATTGTTCCAGCCCAGGTCTGAGAGCCTGTGCAGGACTGGATCCTCCCAAACACAGCCCAGTGTCAAAGCAGCAGCGGCTCCATCGGTCCTGATTGTCTCTGATCCCCCCAAATCCCATTGTTTAAATTATTGATTTAATTATTGCAGCCCAGGTCTGACAGCCTGTGCAGGACTGGATCCTCCCAAACACAGCCCAGTGTCAAAGCAGCAGCAGGTCCATCGTTCCCAGTTGTCTCCCACCCAAAAATCCTATTGTTTAAATTATTGATTGAATTTATTCCCATCCAGGGCTGCACACACCAACTTCGTTTTAATAACAAGTCTCATTTAACCTCAGAATCGATTTCCCAGCTTGCCCAAGCTCAATTTCATGAACTCCCTTGCACGTTTTTGCTGGTTACAGTGCGAGAACAAGGGGAAGGAGCAGCTGAATGTTCCTGGGACTGGGGGGCTGCTCCAGCAGGAAGACACCTGGACCAGAGGTTTCCCAGGAAAGCTCACATCTTCCCTGGCAGGTGTGGAACACACAGGGCTCTCTGGGAAGGGCCGGGCTCCGAGCAGATGGGTTGGAAATATTGGGTTTGTCAGCCCTGAGCCAGTCACAGCCCTCAAAGGAGACTGAAGCCACAAACCCTGCAAAGATCAGGACATTCCGGGGACATGTTCAGTCTGCTCCTCAAAAGCCTCTGCAGAGCTGGGCAGGGTGTGAAAAGTGCAGATGACATGACTGGCTCTTGGCAGATATTAAAAGGAATACTCTGTGTGTTATGTTGCATTAATTAGTAGCACTGCATTTTTTAAGCAGTGTGGTAAATATAGTTTTAGGTTATAACATAGGGTTAAAATAGAAACTATGTGAAGTGAGATTTTTTTAACTAGCTCAAGAAAGGGATGAGATAACCTAGAAATTCTTTGCACAGAGATAACAGCAACAAGACACCTGAATCCCCAAGAGAAGAATTTTTGCCTCCTCATCAGAAAAGACCGAATTTCTTCCACCTCCTTGCAGACATTGAGGACCCAAGAAGATTAAGGGGGGTGCGGAAGTTGACAATAACCAGAGAACACCCTTTGTTTGAAAAAAATGTATGCCTCATGTATGAGAGATACGAATATGCAACAGGCTATTGCTTTTAAGAGTTAATCCTTTGTTAGCAGGCGTGCTTTTCTTTAGGGAAGCATCCGAATGTTCGTAATTCTTTGCTTTTTTTATTGTCCTTTATTGTCCTAACTCTCATCGTCCAAATTCTTATTGCTCCAATTTGTATTACTATTTTTACAGCCATTTTATTACTATTAAACTTTTAAAATTTTAAAACGAGTGACTGGCGTTTTTCACAAGGGGGTGACGAGGGATCGCCCCACTGCAAGGAGTGATTCAGCTTCCCGGAGCATTCCTTTACCGTGCCCAGCCCGGTCAGTCACAGCCCAGCGAACACAAAGGTTTCACCCACGCAGTGAATCCCCGGCTCCCCCCGTGGAACTCCAACCCGCGCAGTGTCCGGATCCTGCTCCACCCACCCCGTGACACAGCAGCGCCGCTGGCACTGGCACTGGCACTGGCAGAGGGTGGCAGCCGCCACCTCCAGAGTTATCCAGCCTGGCACGTTCCCGTGGTGCTTTAACTCCGGAGAGCTGGGAGAGACCTGGAAATTGCGACAGATGAGCGATGCCGCGGCTGACTCTCTCAGTTAAAAGGCAAACATCCTGTCTAGATGTTAACAGAAGCTTCATAGATTTAGTTATGTTTTACCCACCCCCTTGCTATTATGGGGTGGCCTAGGTTTGGGACATTCGGGAGGGTTGGCTCGTTACCATGGCAACAGCTGGCCGCCAATCAAGGTTTGATGAGGTGACCTCCACAGCTGGACAGTGAAGGAGTGGATGGACAGAACGTCAGGGGGGGCTAAAGGGTGAAAAGGCAGAACCTCCATTGTGTGGAGGAGCCCACGGTGGGAAGGATCCTCTGCTCCTGAGAAAAATCCTCTGCTCCTGGCACAGTAGTATTTTCTCTATTCAGCCTTCTGTTGCATTTCTGATAAGGTTTTAATATTTCTTGGGAGTGAGTAGCATTTCTCACAAAATCATCCAGTGCCACCCCTGCCATGGCAGGGACAGCTCCCACTGTCCCAGGGGGCTCCAGCCTGGCCTTGGGCACTGCCAGGGGCAGCCCCAGCTGCTCTGGGAATTCCATCCCAGTCCCTCCTCACCCTGACAGCCAGGAATTCCTTCCCAATATCCCATCTAACCTTCCCCTCTTCCCATTAGAAGCTCTTCCCCATCTCCTGTCCCTCCATCCCTTCCAACCTTCCCTCCCCACCTTCCCTGTGGGCTCCCTCAGGCCCTGGAAGGTGCAGTTGCCTCTCCCACACTGAACAATGCTCATTATCGACAATGAATGCCCATCCCACGGCAGCTCTGGATCTCCACAGCAGCGTGTGGCAAATCTCAGTGGCAGGAGAATTGATGTCCAAGAACTCCCCTGCCCCGAGGGCTCACCAGCCCTGCGGCAGGAGTGGGGACAGGCTGGAGTCCGTGCCCCGTGCTCTGGGACAGAGGGGTAACTCCTCTTCCCTCTCAGCCCCTGTGTGACAAACAGGCCATGCTGTGCCCTGAACCTGCCCGGGAAGATTTGCCTGCAGGGAGAAGAGCCCTGCCCACGCCTGGGGCTGCTCCACGTCTCCCACAAAACATTCCCAGCTTCAACCCAATCCCTGCAATCTCTGTGTTAACGCCTCAGAGCAGCCTGGCTGATGGGAGCCCTGGCACAGCAGCTGCTCCATCTCAAAGGATTCATCTTTGTGAATTTTATTGTGTTTGGTGTCAGAGCTGGGGATGTTGGTGCTGCTCAGGGCTGGGTCACCCTCTGTTCCTTTTTAAACACAGCTCACCTTTATAACTGGATTATTTTTACAAGGAAGAGTGATTTAATGTATCCAAATGGGATGAAAACATTTATTCTTCACATTAAATTCAGGATTTAAGGTGAAACCTTTGGTTATTCCACAAGGTTATTATTATTATTTCTATCACTATTATTATTTCTATCCCCTATTATAGCTTTAGGAACAAAAATTAGATTCAAATAACCAAGCAATTCTTTAAAATAATTTTCTTTTCAGGGTACACAGAGATTTCAAGGCAATCTTGTCCTTCCTACATGCTGAGAACAAAAAAAACCCTTCCAATGTGACCTCCAGGCACGCTCCTCTCGTGTTAACCTTGGGATCTGCTTTATTTTCAGAAAGGCTGACTCTGCAGAAAGCTCTGCTGGAACATTCCCAGAGGGAATTGGAGATTACACTGGGACAGCTGAAATGTCCTGCTGCCAAGACAAGCAATTAAGAAAAACCAACAGGAAAAAGAAAGGGGGGGGGGGGGGGGGAAGCATCGTCAAGGAACTTCATGTCAAGGTTAAAAATCATGGCAGGATTAAATGGAAGCACACTCCAATTACCTCCTTGGAAAATTTATGGCACTTGATTCCAGGGGAGATGGATGGAAGATCAGCCAGGCAGACCCAGCAGGAATGTTCTGCCCTAATATTTGCTTTGTTTTCTGCATTAATCAAAGGCGAGCCGCCCAATGGGAATGTTTCCCAGCGCCCCGCTGGCCAGGGCCGGCTCACTGGCAGCGACCTGGCTGCAAACCTCGCCCAGGCAGGCACAGCCACAGAGCCTCTCCTGACGGAAGGACAACCTGTGGGATGGGAGCGGGCTGGAATTGCCTCCCGCAGCCCAGAGCTGCCTCCTGGGCTCGCACCTGAGGTGGGACCCCGTGTTCCTCCCAGACTGGCCCTGTGTCCTGCCAGAGCCCCAGGCCTGGGCACAGGGAGGGCAGAACTCAGGGAATGGACCGGCCCTGCTGCAGAATTCCACGTGTGTCCACGGCACCCGTGTGTGTGAGTGGAAATCAGCCAATTCCTGCATTTCAGGGACTTTTTCTTGGCTGGAAAACGAGAAATATCCCATGAGAAATATCCCTGTAGCATCACTCTCTGCTGGTGGAGACAAAGGTTTATAAATCCAAACCACTGGCTGCAAATATTATTCCAGTTCCCAAAAACTTCCTGTCTGGGGATAGGAACTCGGTGATCTTTACGGCTCCCTCCATCCCAAATCCCCCGGGGCTTCCCTGATTCCCTCCCAGTTGATTTTCCCTGGGCTCAGCACTTCTGTCCTCCGACCACGCCCTGCCCTTGAGCACAGCCCGAGGTTTTTCAATTTAAATTTAAATTTCTCGAGTAGGAGCAGGGGCCCAGCGTGGACTCGGCCTTTAATTAAGCTCAGTTTTATCTCCCCCTCGTCCCCTGCTCCCTCCCTGGCAGCCCTGCAGGGACAGCAGTGATGGCAGCAGCGGCTGTGTCCCCCACCCAAAGGACAAATGATGTCACATTGTCACAGCCTGACCTTCTTAACCACTTTTTATTCTCCAATAAATCCAGGATTTCCTTCTCTCAAAACAGGGGAAAATCCCTCCTGATGTCAAGGGTGCATTAACTGAAATACTCTGCTTTGTGCATGGAAATGGAAGCGAATTCTGAATAAAATATCAATCAGGGATCCCCCTCCGCAGAATCTTCTTTGTTCTGCATTGCAGCCAAATCCTTGCTGTAACTCATTACACTGCAACTCCAGCTGTTCCTTTAATTATTAATATTCTTTATGGCATTTAGAGACAACATTTTAATTAGGAGTCAGACACCGGCAGCCAAATACTAATTCTGAAATACACACAAAAGTATTTTAAAGTTCGTGAATCAGCTGTGTGATAAATTCCAGAAATAACAGCGAGGCCTGCAGGGCAAAAATCAACATTTACCTTTGAAACGCTCTAAGTAGGGACTGAACTCCATTTTCCCTCTGAGTAGGGTGGGGTCCTACCAAATAAAAGTGTTTTGATCTGACTCTGCACTTGAATTTCTCTTGCTGTGAACGAAATTATTCCAAATTTTGTGTGTTCATTAAATCTTTACACATCCAGTCCCCACCTCAATATTTCCCCCAGTACAGGCTCCCATCCTGTTGCAGCTTCCTTGTGTGCATCATATTTACATAAACATTTACCACGCTGAAAATAAACGCTCCAGGGGATTGGATTAAAAGTGACAGTTCTGAAGAGATGGGAAAGCTTGGGAGGAAAAGTGGGAAAAAACAGAGGAGAAAAGCTCCTTATGGAAATTGTCTGGACAGGGCTGATGGCACCAGACATGCCTGGAAAGGGAGGGGATGTCACCACTTTCCGTACATGGTTCTCATCAGGAAACTTGGAAAATCTTCTCCATTTCCCAAATTTCTCCTGCTGATTTGGAGACCCTGATTTCCCAAATCAGGGATGAACAAGTGATAAACTTCATTTATTAATGAGCGGCAATTATACAATTCCTCACTCGTGAACCGCAGCAAGGTCAGAGCCACACCCAGCCCTGTGGAGAGATTTTGCCTCTCACACCCAGGAACCTCCAGTTTTCAACCCAAATAACCAGGGACACCCTCAGGCAATGACTTTTCCTCCCAGATTCCTCAATCTGCAGGAATTTGGGTGCTGACCCTTGGCTGCCACGCCTGCAGAGAGGTTTTTACAGGATTGAGACTGGCAGGGAAGGGACCCCAAACGTTCCAGTGCATTAGTAGAACAGCACACAGTGCTGCCCCAATTCTGGGTGCTCCTGACAGCCTCTGAAGGCTGTGGAGAGCTGTGTGACAGCGGCTGTGCTCAGGAGGGGATGGGGAGTGCAGGGATGGCCTGGGCTTGGGAGGAGTCCAGCAGTGTCCTAGTCTGAAAGGACAGGTGTCTGCTAAGGAAGGCAGGAGCCTCCCTTGAAATGGAAAATGTAAACCCCTCCCTCTGATTTATTATAGTTTTGAAATTAAGGGGGTCTCAGGCAAAGATATGTGAGCAGGAATAACAGTTCTTTACGAGGGAAAAAAATAAAAATAAAATAAACAGTGCAGTAAAACAAAACAACCCTGCCAGAGTCAGAGCAGGGCCTGACTCCCTGTGGGCCAGGCTGGTGGCAGCAGTGCCATTCCATGGTGGCTCAGCCCTCCTGCAGTGCCAGCTGTGCTTCTGCTGGAGCAGGGATCCTGCACAAGGGTGGAGTTTTCCTCTGGAGCTCCAGGGCTGCTGGAGATGGGCCTGGAATTCCTCTGGGAATGCAGGGCAGGACAAAGCTGCTCCTCTGGGAATGCAGGGGAGGAGAAAGCTGCTCCTCTGGGACTGCAGGGCAGGAGAAAGCTGCTCCTCTGGGAATGCAGGGCAGGAGAAAGCTGCTTCTCTGGGAATGCAGTGAGGAGAAAGCTGCTCCTCTGGGAATGCAGTGGCAAAGGCTGCTGTGGTGTCCCAAAGCTCAGATTGTATCCAGATAGGAATGCTTGGCTCCTGCCCTGGGCAGAGCATCTCCCATGGGATGATGGAATTTTATCAGCCATGCAGGGACACTCACTGGCCATGGACAGAGGATAATTAATAATTAATGTTCCATGAACAGAAGATAATTAATAATTAATGGTCCATGAACAGCAGAGATCTCCTGGAGGGAGGATTGGCTGTGGAAGAGATAAAGAAACCGGCCCAATGAACAGCAGATAACTGCCCCACCTCCAACAGATGGGAATAGAACACACACCCCCAAACCACATCTCACAAACCAGGACAAACAGCTGCTGTCCAACACTCGGGGTTGTTCTCCAAGAGTTCTTCCCTTTCTTCACAGCCAATCTGGGATTTGTCCAATCCCCAGGCAAAGCTGACCCAGCACATGCTCAGCCTGTGAAATCATGCCCACCTCCCCTCTTTAAATTCTTTTACATCATGTCATCGTTTGGCGCTGGCCCAATGCCAGTGCCCCCATGAAAACACACCCTCCCCGGTGTCTGCTGTGAGATGCGATCAGAGACAGAGCAAAGCAGGCCTCCACTTGTGAATAAAGGGAAAAAAACCTTTATTATCATATAATTACAATAAAATTAAGACACAGAGCAAAATGGAAACCTTTCAAAATGTTTCTCCTCCCCCCACTCAATTTCCCACATCATAAAACAAAACCTTAGATTTTTACCAGTCCATCACCCTTCAAATAATCAACTCAGTCCATCTCCACCCTTCCGACAATCACCTCTCATTTCATCAAGGAGAGAAGAGTCCCCCTTGCGCCACAGGCTCCCCTTGGAAACACAGCCGAGTTCAGTTGTGTTTCCACGTCACTCAGCAACCACCTTCGTGACTTCTTCCTTCCATGTTCAGTGCTCTCACCACTGCACATGGACCAGAGCTGCTTTTAGGGTTCTCTTTTCAAGGATGCTTCTCCCAGTTCCAGGAGAAAATGACAGTCTCTCACCTTATTGGGACACTAGTCCCCCCCAATATTTCATCCCCTGGGGCCGAGGGGTCTCGAGAGCACCATCACCTCATCACCTGTCATCTCCGCTCACATCACTCCTTTGGCACCAAGCCATCGCCTCCCCCTAAAATGCAGTCTCTGTATTACAGGAAAGGTTCTGTCCATGGCCATACAAGAAAAGTCCAGCCAAAGGCCACTCCATCATCTCCTCCACCTAGGATTTTTCTCAACTTCTCTCAGTCGTTCTTCAACCTTCACAGCTTTCATCACACTTGCGCATTTCCTCTTATTTTATTTCCGTCTCTCTTCTTCTTCAACTCCTGGAGGATCAGCATTTGCAAGGTTTCCATCATCCCACAGAAGGGTTAAAATTACAGTCTCTACTCGTCCCGAACTCCCACGCTGGCTCTGCCGGGCACTCTTCTCGCCGCTCCCTCTTCCCTTCTCGGCCAGGCCAGTGCTATCAAATTTCAAGGTAGCACTGGCACCTCTCTCTCTCTCTCTCTCTCTCCCTCATGGGAAAGGGGGGCTGCCCGATGCCTCTCTGAGTTCTTCCACCCTTCCATCTCTGTGGGGAACTCACTCTTGTCCAAGCCATCGCCTCCCTTCCTTGCCCAAGGCTCCAGCCTACCTCCCTCGGCCTCGTGGCTTCTCCTCCCCCGCCCAGCCCGCAGCTGGGCAGGGGAGGTCTGACCTCTCCATCCACCGGAACCAAGAGAGAGTTCCCCTGGGAGTTCCTTGCTTTTAACCCCTGTGTTCTCAGAGGCGTATCCATATCCTCAATGGCCAAACCAGGTGCCAATATTCACATCTGAGCACCTATTGGTTTGACCACCACCACCTCCCAAAAACTCACTTCCTCTCAAACCACGACACATCATCATCACTATAAATTCAATTGTTGGCTAAATATTCACCTGCAAATCCCCATTGAGTGAAAACTTGGGATTCCAGCGGGTAAAAGTGAGGTTCAGGCTCTGAGAACCTTTTCATTACAGCACAAACAATCAAATGTTAATGAAATTAAAGTGGGTGTCACCAAACACAACAGTCTGGAGAAACCACATGCATCCAAAATTCCCATTTTCCCAATGCCAGCTCAGCCATCCCAAATCTACTGCGCAGACAAGAACGCCTTTGTCTGCAGAAAAGCAGGGGAAAATCATTCCTGCTTGGCAGGGGGATGGAGAGCGAGCCTCAAGGATGAGCTGAGCCTTTGCGATGGATTGGTGCAAGTGCTGGTGGCAACGAGCCACAGAAATCACTGGCAATTTTGTCACTTTGTTGGCTTTTTTCCCCTTATTTTTTTTCATTAAAGAGATTGAGCAGTTCCTCTGGAAGAGGCAAAAGTACAAAGCCAGGCTTTGTTTGCATGAAAAAAACAGCAGGACTTGGAGAGGTGGACAAATTAGACAACTTCCCCCAGCATTTTTCATTCCAAAAGGAATCTGAAAAGGAGAACAAATTCCCTGCAGTGGAGAATATTTGACCTGGGACAGCTCCGTTCCTGCTCCAGCTGAAATCCCCCAAACTGGGCAGTTCCTCTGAAACAGCCCCTCAATCCCAAACTTGGCGGGCAGGTTCTGCTGCCAGCTCTGAACTCTGAGACAGCACAGCAGAATTGCAGCTCTGCATCCATTGATCTGCTAATTTGAGCCTCCTGGAAATGCTGGTGAATCCATAGAGATATTTATAAAACAGCACGTTCCGAACAAAGACTCGCTGTATTTCTGTGTATTTACAGGGCAAAGAGGAGAACAGAGAATCAAACCTTGGCAGGAGCAGCTGAACACAGAAGTTCAGCTGAAAATCAAATTATAGCCGGGAATTAAAGCAAGTTATTTTTTACTTTCTCAGGATTATATTTCCCCAGATTATTGCAGCACTGATGGACTTCAGCATTTAGACCTGAAGTTGTTTTATTTTGCTTTTTATCCTGGTGTCTCCTTGGGCACCCCAAGAATCATTTCCCCTCCCTTCTTCTGGATCCAGACACTCTCCCACAGTTGGTTTTTTGGGTTTTTTTCCTTCAGTATTAGAAACCCTTCTTTTGCATTTAAACTCCTTATCTTGCATTAAAACTCTTCCCACTGATGCTTGGATTTCACAGAATCACGAAGGCTGGGAAAAACCTCCAAGATCAAACCCAACCTTTGCCCAAATCCCACCTTTTTTTAACCAGACCAGAGCCTCAGGTTCCACATCCAGAAGCTCCTTGACCAAATCCATTGGGAAAAAAAAATTACAATCCATCCCAAACATTTACACCAAATAATAATCCTAAATTACGTCTTGGATTTCCCAGCAGTTCTGGGCCCACCAACTCTCAGAGATGATTTTTTTATTTTTTGATGATCAGCTGCTGCTGGATTTTCAATTTGAAGCCATTTAATAAGAGGGCAGCGATCCATTAGGGATGGAGTTCAATTGCCTGCCATTAGCTACGTATTGATTTACTCCGAGGCGCAGCAGGGATGAGGAATGAGGATTTCTGGGATCCACTGGGCCATTAAATTGCTGTGATGATCGGAGCCAACAGGGCTCAGCACTCCCTGGTGCTGCTGAGCCCGGGTGGAGGCCCCTCCACAGCTCCTTTGGTCAAGGAGGAGTTTAAAGGTGACAGATTCCCACTTATCCCCCACTTAGCACTGCCAGGCCAAATGAGGACCTCCATGGATTTGTAACTCCTGGAAGGAATCGCTGTCCATGGATTTGTAATTGCCAGAAGCAATCGCTCCTGCTCTGCATGGATTTGTAATTCCCGGAAGGAATCGCTGCCCATGGATTTGTAACTCCTGGAAGGAATCGCAGTCCATGGATTTGCAACTCCTGGAAGGAATCACTGTCCATGGATTTGCAACTCCTGGAAGGAATCGCTGTCCATGGATTTGCAACTCCTGGAAGGAATCGCTCTCCATGGATTTGCAACTCCTGGAAGGAATCGCTCTCCATGGATTTGTAACTCCTGGAAGGAATCGCTCTCCATGTATCTGTAATTCCTGGAAGGAATCGCTTTCCATGGATTTGTAACTCCTGGAAGGAATCTCTGTCCATGGATTTGTAACTCCTGGAAGGAATCGCTCTCCATGTATCTGTAATTCCTGGAAGGAATCGCTTTCCATGGATTTGTAACTCCTGGAAGGAATCTCTGTCCATGGATTTGTAATTCCTGGAAGGAATCACTCTTCATGGATTTGTAATTCCTGGAAGGAATCACTCTTCATGGATTTGTAATTCCTGGAAGGAATCGCTCTCCATGGATTTGTAATTCCTGGAAGGAATCGCTGTCCATGGATTTGTAATTCCTGGAAGGAATTGCTCTCCATGGATTTGTAACTCCTGGAAGGAATCGCTCTCCGTGAGGGGTGAACTGGGGCTGCTCTGCTCAGTCCGGGATCGCTGCTCGCCACAAACCCTCACTTGCCCATGGGACAGGAATCCCAATCTCTGCTTCCATTCTGATGTGCTCCAATCTGACTTGAAATTAAATCTACTTTACTCCTTTTAATTATTATTTCAAGCTCCTTCCTCTAACAACAAGCAGCTGCTTCCTCCCCTCCTGTCAAAGGAAGTTGTTTCCATAATTTTAAAATGGAATAAAATATTATATAAACTAAATATAAATATAAATATAAATATAAATATAAACATATAAATATAAACAAAATAGAAATATTTTAAAGAAATAATTTAAGTAATTAAAACTTAATT